>NW_026705755.1:0-300000 GCF_029867415.1 Vicia villosa
TCTTGGAAAAAGTGAATCCACAATTTGTTATCTGTTGTATGAGGTTGTATCTTCCTCACATAAGATCTCAAATGTAGTTTTGGACAAGAAACTCCATCATACTTTGCAAAGGTTGGAACTTTGAATTTTGGAGGGATGACAACATCCGACACGAGTCCCAGATCATTGAAATCTAAGCCAGGTATTTTTTGTATTTCCATAGCTTTCATACGATCCTCCAACTGTTGGTATTTGTCATCATCCTGTTCGTCTCCAGAATGATCTTCTTCTTCATTTGAAGAGAGAGAGGGTTTAGCAGAACCCTGGTTGCTTTGATTATCTTCTTGTTCACCATCACCGACTATTTCAGGGATTGGTGGCTTTTTGATCTTTTTGACAGGGATCTTGATCTTCCTTCTCAGGTAACTCAAGCCTGCAGATTCTTTGGGCTTCTTCTTCTTCTTGAGTATCAGGGCTTTCAGCTCTTGTTGCCCCTTTGCCAGTTCCAGAATTGCCACTTGAACTTGGGCATTCTGTACTTCGAGATTCTTGATGCTTGCCTCAGATTCCATCTCTTCTGACTGAAATAAACAGCGAAGAGATGAGAAACCCGTCATGAGAACCTGTTATGAAATGTGTATGACTGGATGCCATGTATGCAATGTGTATGCAATGTATATGAATGCAATGTATGAAATGCAATGTATGAAATGCAATGTGTATGCAATGCATGTGAATGCATGTGTGCAATGTTTTCAAGGATCATAGAGTCTAGATTTGTTAAAGAAGCAACAAACGTTAGTTAATCAATTTATTCTTTTTTCTTTGCCTCATTTGGGCTTACAAGACAGAAAATAAAATAAATGATCTTTCAGGTCTCCCGTGGGCGCTTTTTCTTTGTCCCCAGGAATGCGTTGATTCTTTGTTCTTCTTGAAGCTGTCTGGTGAGCTCGAATAGCCTTCTCTCATAGTCCTGACAGTGTTCTTTGAAGGTGTCTCTTTCCTCTTTGAGTTGAACCCAGGATTTTTGCAACTCTTCCAAGTCAGTTGGCATATCCGGGTGTAGAATAATTTGAGGTTCGTAACCTTCGACTTCTGATTCGATAGTCACAGGTAGAACAGCGGGATAGGGCATCATGAGTTTTTGAGCATGAGTACGCACCCATCTGAGGTAAAGTTCCATAGGAATAGAATTCCATTGCCCCAGAGTTTTGCTTTCTATTCTATAGACACTGTCCCAAGCCTGTATGAATCTTCGTCGGTGTCTGTGAGAATCATTCTCGTAATCAAACACAATGCCACGGATAATCATGTCATGAGGACCGTTGCTTCTTGCATATCCGAATTGGCGTAGAGCTAGAGAGGGATTGTAAGTGATACCTCCTTTAATGCCAAGGAGTGGCACGTTAGGGTATTCTCCACAATGATCAATGATAGTAATGTCTTTTTGAAAGAAGTTGTTCCATCGGATATCTGAATGAGATAAAGACATGATTCTGTAAGACCATTGTGCTCTTTGTTCATTTCTCAGTACTGATCGGGGAAGATGACATGTAAACCACCTAGCCAGCAGTGGTATACAGCACATGAGAGTTCCTCGCTTCTTCGTGGTACGAGTGTGTAGAGAGTGTAGGATGTCTCCCAGCAATGTCGGTACCCCGGGTTGCGAATTAGGAAAAGGTTGATGATGTGTACACTTATGAACTGGTCGGAATTAGGGAACAAAACCAACCCATAGATCAAAAGAGCCATAACTTCTTCAAAAGCTGGATAACTTTTGTTTTCTAGCAGTAGTCGAGCCTTTTCCAGTAAGAATTTGGCAAGCAAACCCTCAACTCCACTCTTTGTTTCCCAATTGGATTTGATTTCTGACTTTTGCAAATGTAAAGCAGCAGCAATGACTTCAGGTTTTGGTTTTCTTTCTAAACCAGTGAAAGGTAATTGATCTCGGATTGGTAATCCAATTAGTTCAGAGAATTCTTCCAAAGTGGGTACCAACTGGTAATCAGGAAATGTGAAGCAATGATGTTCAGGGTCGAAGAACTGGAACAGGACCCGTATCATGTCTTCTTCAAACTTTGAGGTAACCAAATGGAGTAGGTGACCATGCTTTTCAGTGAATTGAGCATTCCTGGGGAATTCTGCTACCAAGACTTTGAGTTCAGATGGCACCGTTGAGATATTGATTCGGATGTAATCTCTGGTGGCGGGAGCCATTACCTGCAAAAACAAAAGTAAACTCTTTGATCCTTGAAATGTGTAGTGCAAAAATGATGTGCTTATGATGCAAACATGTGGCACACAAAAACAAATCAAACAATAGCCTTAGGTTTAAAGGCTTGCATGAGGTTGATAGGCGATACCCTCCCCTCTGAAGTTGAGTTGGTTGAAAACCTGTCCTAGAATAGTATTCGGGTTCTATGATCCTTGGAGACAACATCTCAATACGGCGCTCGGACGGCCGATCAAGAATATTCCTCGAGGATAACTAGCTTCGATCAATTTCAAAGCTAGCCACTTAATAGGCCACAAGTCAAGTTCAACTAAAAGGTTCTAAGACAAATTAGTGTTAATGACACTTCGGAAGCCTAATATACTCCTTGATCGCTTTCAAGGGACATCAGTATAAACCAAAGTATCACACTAACGATGACTACCAGATCAACCGTATCGGTACATGCCGTACAGTTTCCTTGGTCTATTGTCATATACTTAAGGTATCTCGAGATTCGGGTTAGAATCTTTCACACAAGCAAAGTACCCAAGCAAACCTGTGAAAAGTAAAGCAATCAGATCAAACAATTGAAAACATCGAAATGATCTATACTCTAAAGGTAACCCCTTTTGAAAACATTTTGAATTTGTATTCCCCAGCAGAGTCGCCAGTTCTGTGGACCGTCCTTTCGGGCCATACCCCTCCGTGGGTGGGATACGTGAACTGACTCTTTTTTGTCGATCGGACGCTTTCGCGTCACTTTTGAAAAAGTTTACAGAGTCGCCACCGACCTTTTATTTTATCCAATGAAGGAAAGGTTTATAAAAGAAACAGAAAAAAGACCTTTGAGAGATTCTGGGTAAGGGGGTAGGTTATACAAAGGGAAGGTGTTAGCACCCTTTGTATCCATGGTTATCCATGGGCTCTTTAGTTTGCTTAGCTCATTTGCTTTACTTTTCAATTGATTCGGAATGCTTTACCTGTGTTTTTGAAATACCTTTGCAAATAGAATTTGTAATGATCCTTGTGCGGATATATACAAATGCTTGTTTATCTTTCGAAAGATGTTTTGAAAAGATCGTTAATTTTGTAATGATCCGTGTTTGGATGTATACAAAATATTGTCTTTTGGAAAATTCGTTTTAAAAAACAACAGTGTATGAGAATTTTGTTTGTTTTGATTTTGAGCAAGCAAACTAGGAGGTCTACCCTGAGTTAGGAGGTCTTTATCCTTGTTCCCTTTAAAAATCTATCCATTCGTCGGATATAAACAAAAGGTTCGATTTTGTACTCGAAACAGTAGAAATGTAACTTTGATTTTGAAAAGAGTGAAAAGGGGTTACCCTAGGAGGTGCAAATGTGATTGTGATCGAATTCAGATATTTATCTTTGAAGTTAGTGATCTGACGGTTCAGTTTTATCTTTGACATACACGCAGTTTATATGGGTGCTGGAAATTAAAATGCGGAAATGTAAAGTACAGAAAGTAAATCTACGCTATTACATCGATTGTGCGGGAAATGTAAACTAGCCTATTTACATGAATTTGACATCCTATACATTTATCTAGGAATTTTAAATTGCAAGAAATAAAAGGCATATTTTTGTATTTTTGTGATTTATTTTAAATATAATTAATGCATTATTAATTAATTTAAAATAAAGAAAAGATGGAAATATGATTAAACCTAGCAAATAAGTTTAAAATATGTATAAAACATTTGTTAACTGATTTTTAGAACAAAACTAATTTTTTTGTAATTTTTTGAAATTGTTTTTGGATTTTTTAAGTTAATTAAAACATAATTATATAAATAATTACACAAATAATTAAAACTTAATGATAAAATTATCCTAAATATGTACAAAATTAGTTTATGATATATAAATAATATTTAACACAAAGAACAATTTTTTTTATGATTTTTTGATTGGTTAGAATAATTAAAAAGTAAATATATAAACATATACTAATTAATTATGTAAAATATTGAAATTATGAAGAAAAATAAAATATTTTTATTTCAGAAAATAATATATATTTTTAGAAGTCTAAAATATTTTTTGTGGAATTTTTTGGAATTTAAAACTATTTTTAATTATTTTTGCAATAAAAATAAAATAAAATAGAAAATATAAAAAGGATACTTATCAAGTGTGGAAGTTGACTGAGGGAGCATGGTGTAGCTGTGTGTTATGGTGCGTTGGATGGTAAGATTGATGAGATCAAGAGTCCAGATTTGTAGGTGCATGATATGATGGTAGGGAACATGTACTGAATTCAAGGAGAATTCAAACTTTCTGACTGGGGCCCACATGTGCACGCGTGGATGGGAGACTGGTTGACCTTCCAATGATGAAGAGCCACGTGAGCGGAGGGAAAAGTCAGCCTTGACTGACGAACCACGCTTGGACGCGTGGTCGTCTTCAACCTCCGTCTCATTCATTTTTTCAAACAGATAGCGGGGGTTTTAAACCCCCTCTATTTTTACGATAAATCGTGCAGTTTTTTATAGCTTCTGAACCTGCAAAAAATACACGTTAGCAACACATGAAAGCAACCCAGATCCACTAAACATGAGGCCCTGAGTTCATTGGTGGTATTAGTTTCTTTGTTTGATGCTTGTAGCTATAGATTCGAAGGTATTAAAGTTTAAGCATGCATGAACATCCATTAATGGTGTTGAGTGATTCTCACGTGGGAACTATTATGTCAAGGCCCAGATCACCCATATATGTCCCCATAAACATGTTAGGATGGTTAGTTTGTATGGAAATTAATTGCAAATATGAAAACGAAAGTTAATGCATATATACATGAAGAACACTTGTATGCACTATACGACTCTCATGGGCCTATATTTAGAGTTCAATCTTACTCTATGATGTTTGATAAGATGATTAGAAAGCTTGGTATGTATTAATATTGATTGGAGAATTGAATTTGAAATTTTACAAAGTTATGGAAATTTGAGAGAATTTTTGATATTTCTTGGCTATACTCTTGCTATATTTCGTGTGTCTCCTTCTTGCTGAAGTATGATGCTTCTTTTATAGCCCAAAGGCTGCTTGGAAGTGAAGCAAGAAGCTTTCTTGTCTTTGTTGAAAGTTTGATTTTTAAAATATTAAAAATCTTTGAATTGTTGACCAAGCTTGACTCCATTCAATGCTCTTGTCTTGCTCTTCAATTCTTGCAGAAAAAATGAAGATTCCTTGAAGTGAGTCATACTTGGAGGCCAAGCAACCATTATCCATGCATTTTCCTTTTAATTTTAATCTTAAAGTAAGATAAAATTATGCAAAAAATGGCCAATAAAGATGTGGGCTTTGTCTTGGTCGTGGGAGGCCCATAGTAACATGGCAAAGATGTTTGGACCATAAAAACTTGGACTCATTTGGAAAAAAAACATTTTTGAGCAATGTTGATTTCATGCATTTTCCCAAAATTTAGCCAACTTCAACAAGGTGTAAATCCTTCAATTTTTGTCATATGAAGGAGATCTTGCACTTTTTGGAAACCTCAAAGAGTCCTCTAACCAATGTCTTTGGTCTCATGTCAAAATGATTTTTGGTTCTCCTTGTGTGTCCATTTGAAAAAAGTGTCTTTTTGTTGACTTTGAAAATGACCTGTAATGTCTTTGGCCATATTTTTCAAATGGTGAATGCTATGACCATGGGATCAATTGCATTTGAAAGATAATTGAATTTCCTTCAAAATGAGCTTTGGTTGACATTTTTTGGATGAAGGATGAGAGAGTTATGATCAGTCAAAGTTGAGTTGACTTTTCAGGCAAAAACCCTAATTTTGAATCTTAGGGTTTTGTTGATTTTTGATCTTTCCTTGATGAATTGTGATCATCCAATGATCAAATGTTGAATCCTTTGACAAAATATGGACTTTGACAAAAAATTTCATTTTTGACTGTCAGTTGACTTTTTTGGTCAAACGGGTCGTCTGTTGACTGTTTGAGCTGCTGACGGTGCGTCTGAGTGAATTGAAGTTTGAAAATTTGTATGATGGTACTTTGAGATGTATGGATGTATATGAAATCCATTTGAGCTCTCAAAACTTGTTGCTCCTGTTAAAACAAGAAAAACCCTGATTAGGGACTGTCTGTATAGGAGGCAGTTAAGCGTACCTGATTTTTGTGCAGTGTTGAGTTTCTGCTAATCATGTGATATTCAGAAGACTTCTAACACAAAAATCTTGGGAATTTGAATTGTGAATGATTGATTTGATTGATTGTACAAATCACTGTGAATTGTACTGTCTGCAGTTTGTCTGTCAACCGACTGTTCGTGTACTGAAGCAGCAGTTAAAGTGAAAAATCAACTGTCAAAGTTAATTTTCTTTTTTTGTTGTTATTTTTGTTTTTGTTTGGTGTGAAGCATGAAAATTTATTTACATGACTTGTTAGAAAACAGAAACATAATAACAGATATTTACAGTATGCGGGTAAAATTACCGATAATAACCTGAAAATTGTTAAATGCACAGAAATAGAAATATTTGACTGGCAGAAACACACAAAATATTATCTTAGTAATTAAGCAATATTATGACAAATAGTACAACATTTAATACTGACAGTATAAATATTACATACTATTGAACAGTACGACGAATAGACGGTACGTTTAAGAAAATAAGAAACACGGCAAACTTTAAGAATGACGATTAATGACCCATGCTATGAACAATAACATGTAGATGATTGGGAGCATAACCATTGCAGGTCCACACTCCTCAGGACTGTGCAGGCAGAAGAAAGTTGTGATCACCGTAGCAATGGTGACGACTGTAAGAAGCAGTGTTTCTATCCATTTTGCCATTTTTGCTAGGGAAGAAGAAATGATGGATTATGAGGTAGGAATTTGAAAGATGATTTAGAATTTGATGTGAGATTTGTGGGAAGAATGAGAGGTATTTATAGAATGGAAAGATGATAGAGACGTTGGGGAATGATGTGATTCCGTACAAAAGGAAATTTGAGTGGTAGTGAGATTTGAAAGAAAGTGTAAGGTATTGTTGGGAAAAGAGAGATGGATAGAATAAAGTTGAGATTTGAATTTGAAAGGATAGATTTGAAAAGATTTTGAAAATAATGGAATATAGCACAAAAGTTAGTGGGAAAACAAAAACAATTGTTACCAGTACAGTGTGAGTTTCCTGCTTTTGCGCCTGCAAAAAGATTTAACCCTGCATGAACTGTGTTAGTACTATTTATCTGTAAAATAAATAAATAGTATTTGTGAAGTAAAGAACAGTATTTGGCGTTTGCGTAAGAATAAATTCCACTGTAAGCCAAGTTACTGTGTAAGAAAAATTCTGAAAACCAAGTTCTTCATATGTCAGGATATTTTGAAAAAATCCATGTTTATATGAGACTCTTAATTTTCATATTGAAACTTTCCTGAAAAAAGAAGTGGGCAAATTTTGGGGTATAACACTGTGCAACCACCTTCTTCGATCACAGCTTTGGCATCTTTAAGAGAAGCCATAGTTGGAGTTACTTTTGTAGCAGGAGTAGCAGAAATATGTTTGGCAGTAGAGAAATCTGGAGGGACCACCTCAAAAGATTGGCAGGGAGTTTTGATGAATTCTCCATCCATCTCAACATACTTGGAGTTGCTCAGGTGGCTAACCACATACTCTTCTTCGCCATAAACTGTGACGACCTTACCTTTTACCGGATACTTTAACTTCTGATGCAGGGTAGAAGTTACAGCATTTGCCCCATGTATCCAAGGGCGTCCTAGTAAACAGGAATATGCTGGGTGAATTTCCATTACATAAAAGGTAGAATTAGGGGTGGCAAAACGGGTCAGGCCCGCTGGGGCGGTCCGTTTGACCCGCCATTTTGGGCGGGCTGGGCTGAGGTTTTCGGCTCGGTACCTTAAGTAGGCCCGCCCCGCCTAACCCGCTTAAAAACCGGGCTGAGGCGTGGCGGGGCGGGTTTTGCCCGCGGGCTTTTTGTTTAAAAGATTATTTTTTATTTAGAATTAAAACAACTTTAACTATAAAAATAACACTCTTCTCTTAGAATTATATTGATTGAATTGTATTCTAAATTATTATACATACAAATTGAATTATAATTGTAACGTTCTTTCTATAACTTTCTAATACATGTGTTGATTGGAAAAACTTGAAATAAAAGAAAAGTTGTATAACATGCATAATTATTACGTTGTTAATACATTAGTTCACATGTTTTCTTTATAAATAGATGTTGATTTTAAGAAAAGGAGGAATTTGATGAGTCTATAAGTGTGACAAATTTTAGATTTAACTATTAAGGAATCGGTTAATATAAAAGTTTATATGAAGTAATTAGTGAGAAAGTTAGGTGTTGATATTCTATGCAGTACTATTTTATGCACTGTGATGTATTATGCGGTGTAATTGTTATCCCTGTCTATTTTATGTAAATGCTTAATTGAGTTTTTTAGTAGTTAGTTTTTAAATACGATTAAAGTGATATGTATTATTTATTTATTTTGATACGCTTTTTTATTGTGGTTGAGTTTATTTCTTTATTTTTTTGTTATAATTGATCTTTATTTGTTTTATTTTTTGAACTGTTTGGACTTAAGATATGTTGAAGTTTTATTGTGCATTTTTTAAAAATATATTTTATCAACCTTTTTGGTTATAATTAATTTTTTTGTAAATTATGTGGTAAATCAAATTATAAAATAAATAAATAAATAAAAATTGGCGGGCCGGCCCGCCAACCCGCCAACTCGTTAGTAAACGGGGCGGGCATGACTTTTGAGCTCGGACACCTAAGTAGGCCCGCCCCGCCCCACCCCGCTTTTGGACGGGCTTAAATGGGGCGGGCCTAAACGGGGCGGGCCGCCCACTTTGCCACCCCTAGGTAGAATCAAAGATCTGAGAGCCCACTTTGATTGGGAGCTTCACTTTTCCGTACACTGTTCTTGTTGACCCGTCGAAGGCTCTTACCACAACATCGCTTGGTTGTAACACAACCCCTTCGAAGTCAAGTTTTTCCAGTACTGCTTTTGGTAACACGTTCAAAGAGGAACCGTTATCTACCAGCACATGAGACAGAGTGGTGCCGTTATATTTAATAGAGATGTGCAGGGATTTATTGTGATTTTTCCCAGCAGGGGTTAAATCAGCATCAGAGAAACCGAGACAGTTATTCACTGTTAGACTGGCAACACAATTTTCGAATTGATCGACTGAAATCTCCTGTGGTACATGTGCAGCTTTCAGGAACTTCATCAGGGCCTTGGCATGAGCTTCTGAATATTTTAGCAGAGACAGCATTGAGATTTTTGAAGCAGTGTGCCCCAGTTGTTCGACAATATTGTAATCACTTTTGCAGATGATTTTCAATATTTCCTCCATTTCTTGCTTCGACGGATCTTTAACAGTGACTTCCACCGGTACTTGAACTGGTTCAACTAGTGGCTCTTTGCCTCGAGCGTTGATATCTTGATTAGGAACTGGGATTTGGACTGGATTAGTAGCAACATTTGGAGAAATTTCTGGTGAAAAGATCCTTCCACTTCTCGTAATCTTACTAGTACCCACAATATTATCGACAGTTGGAGTAGTAAAATTCATGGCTTCTTCAGTCAAGGTATCTTGCTTAACTCCATGGATATAAACATTAGTGTCATAACTCCACGGGACAGCTTTGTCTGAGGAGTATGGAAATGGAGTCGGACTGGTAATGATTACAGATGCCACTTTGGGTGCAGCAGAAATTTTGAAAGGAGTTTTGGTAGGGATTTTCAATGGTATGTTAGAAACCACTGAGACGTCCTCTATTCTCATCCCATTTGCAAAAACTTCGCATAAATCATCCATAGAAGGGAGCCTCTCAAACATAATGATACGACGATCCATCCACTTTTGAATTCCTATTTTCAGATTCTCACAACCATTGGGTAGGTGTGCACAATAAAAGCAATCAGGGTCATAACCTGGAAAGAAACCAACTCGGATTAGCTTTCTTTTGACTTCAAGGAGCGGAGTTGACAATTCTCTCACATCATAGATGTAAATAGTGTCTATGATAGCATTAATGGTCTTGTCGTGCTTCGGCATAGGTGCAGTGATGACATTTGGAGTCTCTGGAGGATCGAATTCAATTTCCCCAGCATCTATCATGTCTTGTATTTTATTTTTCAGGGCCCAACAGTGATCTGCGTCATGTCCTGGGCAGTTGGAATGGTATGCACATGTTGCATCGGGGCGATAACTCGGAGAGGAAGTGTTGACATTCTTTTGAGGATCTTTCAATGTGATCAGATTTGCTTTTAACAAGTGCTGCAATGCTTGAGAGATTGGCATATTGATTCTGGTGAAATTTCTTCTTGGTGCATCTGGTCGACGCGTATACTTTGGCGGTTGATCTTTTTGAGGTGCGGATGCAGAGATCAGAACAGCCCCTACAGATTGGTGATGCTCACTTTTGCGACCTTTCTGACTGTGCATTGTATTGACTTCATTTCTCCCACTGATGGGCCTCTTGGTAGTACCAGAGGAGGAGCCTATTTGAATTTTTCCACTTTGAATACCGCTTTCGACACGCTCTCCAGTTAATATCAGGTCAGTGAAACCTGATGATGAGCTTCCCAACAAATGACTGTAGAAAGGGCCAGTTAAAGTGCCCATGAACATGTCGACCAGCTCGCGATCAGATAAGGGTGGTTGAACCCTTCCAGCCAGATCTCTCCACTTTTGTGCATACCCTTTGAAACTTTCTTTTGGTGCCATAGACATGCCCCGTAGTTGAGTACGGGTTGGTGCAAGGTCAGCGTTGTATTGATACTGTTTGTAGAAAGCAGCAGCCAAATCTTCCCAGGTGTGAAGTTTTGTACTTTCCAGTTGGTAGTACCACTCGAGTTGTGTACCCGACAGACTTTCCTGGAAGAAATGAATCCACAATTTGTTATCTGCTGTATGAGGTAGTATCTTCCTCACATAGGACCTCAGATGTAGTTTTGGGCAAGAAACTCCATCATACTTTGCAAAGACAGGAACTTTGAACTTTGGAGGAATAACAATATCTGAGACGAGTCCAAGATCTTTGAAGTCTAAACCAGGTATTTTTTTGTATCTCCATAGCTTTCATGCGTTCTTCCAACTGCTGGTATTTGTCATCACCCTGTTCGTCTTCGGAATGATAATCTTCTTCGTTAGAAGAGAGGGAGGGTTTGGCAGAACCCTTGTTGCTGTGGTTGTAACACCCCATATTTTCTAATTTTAATTTAATCGGAAATTAAATTATTATTTAGAATTATTTGGTATTTTGTTGAATTATTGGAGAATTATGGATTAAGGGCCATTGGGCTGGAATGGTGAGATTAGTAGTATGGGGGTGCTAAGTGAGTAAGCCCATTACTAATTATTTTATGTTTTCATAAAATAAAGGAAATAAGGAAAATTGGGAAAAAGGAGAAAAAGGAACGTGAAAAGCAGAGCAGAGGAGATGAGAGATTGGAAAAGCTGATACGTGAAAGAGGAACAGAAGAGGAAGAGGGCTAATCAAGATCTTTGGCTAAGGTAAGGGGGGACTCTTCCGGTTAATATCTTTTATTGTATCATAGATAATAGGACTGATTTAGATGCATTGTTTGTGTCAATTGGTTATATGATGGATTGGGGTTTTGGGATGATTTTGAGGGGAATTGTATGATTTGATGAATTGTATGATTATATGATTGTTATGATGATTAAATGATCCTCTTTGTGTGTTATATTTGTGTTATAACATGTATGTGGCTGATATGGTGGTATTTGAGGTTCATGACATAACTTGGTTTGGGTTTTGGGGATTTTGGGGGTAAATCCCGTAATGCTGTCAATTGCGATGAAAGCTCTGACTTTTGCCAGTTCGCGCCGCAAAGGTGGGTGCGCGCCGCGAAGGCGTAGTGATTTTCTCGTTCCGCGCCGCGAACCTGTGTTTGCGCCGCGAAGGTGTGTTTTCTATTCATTACGCGCTGCGGACTGTGGGTGGCGCCGCGTGCTGTAGCGATAATTGTTTTCTTGTAAAAAGTTAAAGATGTGTAACTTTCAAACCGTAAGTCCGTTTTAGACGCCGTTTTGGACGTTGTTCCTTAAATTGAATGCTCTACCATATGAAATAAATAAAACAACAATAACTTGATTTTATTTTGAAAAGTACCGTTTTCTCCAAATGTGGTTTATTTTGGTTTTGCATAGTTGATGAGATGCAATGACTGTTGTTTGCATAATTGAATATGTGCAATGATGTGTGTTGTGATAATGTGGTTGCTCCTGCTTGTTATGCAAATGGATGTTGTTCATGGTAAATATGATTATCATGTGTTTTTATGAATGGTGATGTAAATACTCTGTTTTTGTTGGGTTGATTTGTGGTACTTAGTACACGATTGTGAGAGGTGTCTTTGTTGTTGCACTGAATGGCGGATGTTCTATCTGTTATGATGTCGTGGTGGTAATTGATGTTTGATATACATATATTGTTGAGGTAAAATATGTATTTTATTATGGTTGAGAAATAGCATAATTGTGTGTGGCTATTGATTATTGTGTTGGTTGATGATTATGACATTTGGATGGTTTATGTGGATGATGAGCATGTTATGGTTGATACATGCATTTCATAATCATTATGTGGCTGATCCTTGACGATGGTGGATCAGTGGTAGCTAATTCCCATTGTGTGGAATTAGTGAGTGGGTGTTGCCGTATCCTTGACGATGGTGGATCGGTGAGTTGGGTTATCCCAAATTTTGGTACCACATGCATATAGTTGCATTTGCATTAGGCTACTTGTGTTATTATAACATGAATGGAAGATTGTACAATATTATAATATGTGATGATTGTATAATGGTTATGATTTGTTTGGATGAATTATGGTATTGTCTCTTGGTAATGTATTCTATTTGTTGTTGTGTGTTGATGAGTACTTCCTGACAATCTGAATATAATGGAATTGGATGAATAATGTGACTATGACGTGTTATTGTTTATGATTCGATAAAATTTGTTAATTGTGAATGAGACTCACCCTTACTGTTGATATTTTCAGATTGAGGATAGCGGCTTTTGGCTCGGTGAGGATTAGCTCATGAGTCAGTTTGTTTAGTATAGCGTCGGTGTCATGCTCTGATATTGTAACACTGGGGGAACGCTAGCTTAGATTTGATGATGATACTCTATCGTGTTGTTATTGTATTAATTCTGTGGGATATTGCATAGATGATGTTATGCTTATCTGTTGATTAATTTTCCGCTGTGTAGAAACATGATTTGTTAAATGGATGATTTGCCCCTAAGTGAAGCATGACAATGAATTTATGATAAATTTGTTTTTAATTGGAATTGTGGCACCCTTGTTTTCATGTTTTACTCTGAATTATTTTATTAATTTCCGCGGGGTTTAGAAGGGTGTTACAATAGTGGTATCAGAGCAGGTCGGTCCGTCCGGCCAATTGTTGAGTCAGTTGAGTTGCGCTACAGTTGTATATTGTCGGTGTTTTATCCCGTGGTACACGACATGTGAGTGAATCACTGTCGGTACTTTTTTGTTTTGCTGCAGGTGTTGGATTGAAACAAGTGGGGGAGAAGCTTGGCTTCTTGGTTATGTTTCAGTTGTAAGACGATTGATTCAGTAGGCTGTTGTTGGCAACAGTGCGAGCGTTGTTGGAGTTTGTGTTTCCCGAATTGAAGGTGACTTGGAATTAAGATTTGATTGGTAGTTGAGTTTGAACATCTTGAAGGAAGATGATTAGAGGTATTTGGTGATTAATTGTAGCAGAGGAAATTAGAAAGTTGCGATGTGTCAGCTCTACTGGTGTACTGCGAAGATGTCAGTTGAGTAGCTTTACGTCTCGGAAGAGATTCAGCTGCAAGTTTGCAAAGAGGAGTGCTGTCGTAATGTCCCAGAAATCGCACTTCGGCGATAGGATGTGTTGCTCAAGTTATAAGAATGTTTGGAAGTGAAGAGATATGATAAAGGGCTGTTTGGAATGCGATCGAATTGAAGAGAATGAGTTTTCGAGTGAGATTTTCGTAAGCAAAACGCAGGAAAATTGCTGAATAGCTGCAGAACTTCGAAAATTCATAACTGGAGTTCTGGACATCCGAATTGAGTTCCGTTTGAAGCGTCGGAAAGCTAACGAGATGAAATTTGTTATAAAAATAGTTGCAGCAGCTGTAACATATTTAATTGTGACAGTATGATGTTGGAAAGAGGTGGAGTTACGGTTACTCTTGTTCTTATAACTAGACTTGTTTATTGGTACTGCACGGGATGTCAGTGTCAGTGTTGAATGGATCGAAGGAATAATTAGAAGGTTTGTTGAGGAGTAATTTTAAGAATTGAATTTACCAATTGAGGAGTTTTGGATATATCGTATAGAGTGTCGTTTCATGATGTCAGTGTTGCATTTTTCGGGCAATGATTGGAAAATTCATATCATGAGTTCCGAGCGTCGGATTAATGTGCCGTTTGAACCTACGAAGAGGTGAAATTATGTTCTACTTTATGGGGGAGTTATAAATACAGTAGAGTGATCCTATGAGAAGATATTCTGAATTCAGTTAAGGAAGCGTGAAACTTGTTGAATAGGAATGCCTACTACCGTGATTATTCGAAACGAAGTTGAGCAGAACGTGATGTTGATGAATAAGTTGATGAGATGCTCGATAATAAAGATGATTTGAGTGCCAATGGATTTTAGTAAAGATTGAATTAGTAGCAAAGATGGAATAAACTTTAGAACTCTTGGAATCGTATTTGTGATGACAAAGTAACGATAAGTATAAAAGAAGAATTTTAGAGGATTTCTGACACCTATTGAATGTGAGGAAGACTTTGTTGAGGTGTCGAGTGGAATGATAATTGGGCACGAAAGATGTCATAAAATTTGGAGTAGGACCACGAGTTATGAATGTTGTCTTGGTCTTGCAGGTTAATTGTATGGTTTAAGATTCGAAGTGTTTTGTGATTATAAGAGTTGAAGTACCTCTTTGATCAAAAAGGGCTTAATATGAGGCGGCAGAGATGATTAGAGTATTTTTCTAGGATTATGATTTTGGTTTGAATTACCATCCTGGTAAGGAAAATGTTGTGCTACTGTGTTGCGTAGGAAGTCTTTAAATATGTCGGTGCTAATGATGAATGAGTTGGGTTTAATTGGACAATTTTGAGACTTGAGTTGGTATGTGAAGGCACTTCTAATAGTGTTAGCTTGGGTATGCTAAAGATGACTAGTGGTATTCTTGACGAGATTAGAAAAGGTCAGGAAGATGACGTTGAGTTGATCGATAGGTTGACTTTGAATTACCAAGGTAAAGGCGGTGAATTCAGAATCGACGAGAACGGTGTAATGAGGTTGAGTGATTAGATTTGTGTAACTGATGTTTTGAGCTTCGGAAGAATATTCTAGAAGAAGGACACTGTAGTGAATTATTGAACTATGACGATGTTAATGAGTTTGAGTGCAAACCCGGAAAGGACACTGTTATGTAGTAACGACGGTTTATGCTTAAATATGATTTTTAACTATCTATTGACAAATTGAGGACTTGATCACCCTTAATCTCTTGTTGGTAGTAGACGGAAATCATATAAATGAGATGAACTTGTTTTGTTACCTTAATGGTATGAGATGTGATGAATACTAAGCCGTGAGAATAATCACTCACTATGTCGTGTGGACTTATGAAGAGGTGAATATGGAAGAGTGCGACATGATGGGCAAATGACTTAAGACGGGTAATCAGAGTCGCGCAGCGAAAGTACGATGTGGAGTAGTGTTATGAGTACTACTTATGGGAAGTAAGGAATTAATATGTCTGAAGCCTACATAGAGAATACGTATTGATCTATATGTTGGATTTAGAATCCAGTGGATGTAAGGATGTCGTGTCAGAGAATTATAAATCTTCGAATAATTGTTGAGACGACAAATGTGTTATTATGGTTGTACGTGGTTAGCAAGTATGTATTTGGCAAAGTTAAGATGACGAGTTGATACTATATGATGCTATAATAATTTTGTTTCGTTGTTAAGGTGGTATTGTAGATTCCAGATATAATGAGGAATTATACTCTATGAAGGACGAAGTTGATTTGATTCTTAGTAGAGAGCGTGACTCAGTTTGAGTTATTTTGTAAACGACAGTATATTGATGCTAATGAGTGTGACTATAATTACTTGTGTGTATACTCGTTCTGATGGTTGGAATGTTTTAATAGATGTAGTAACTCAGGAATCTGTTTTTGAGTACGAGTAAGTATTACCGAGTGGTAAATTGGTACCATGAATGATGAAGAATGATTCTTGAAACGAATGAGTAAAGAGAGTCGGAATCGGGTAAAACTCAGAAATTTATTTGGTATAGATGATTGTGATGAGTAGTTAGAGTAGTGCGGAAAAAGCGGAATGTAACGTGTTGGATAATTACTGGTGTGACTTAAGAGGAGTCAGAAAGTTGAAATCCGATGATATAGGAATATTATTATTGAGTTCTCGAAGGAAGCGGTTGGTGAAAAGTGTAAGTATTACCTTATCGCTCAGATGGAAAAGTGTGTCTAAGGTTGGTATGTTTGGTAGATGGAATGCATTACTGAATTGTTGATCAAGTGTGATCATACTATGGATTGTGTAATTGTATTACTCAGTTGTTGAGCGTATTGTATAGGTTGTACCTCAATGTTTTATTGTTGTTAACCTTTTGGAGGTATAACGAGTAGTACACCTTTAGATGGTCAAATGCGACGTAAGAGCTACGATTGAATGGGTGAGATGTGTTTCCTGTTGGTTATGTCAGATGGATTTTGAGGATTGACTGATGGAAATGTTACAAGGGAACTGGAGAGTCAGATGAAGGGCTCTATCCGAGACTTTTCACTTGAAGTATGTTTTCGAGGACGAAAACTCTGTTAGTGGGGGAGAGTTGTAACACCCCATATTTTCTAATTTTAATTTTATCGGAAATCAAATTATTATTTAGAATTATTTGGTATTTTGTTGAATTATTGGAGAATTATGGATTAAGGGCCATTGGGCTGGAATGGTGAGATTAGTAGTATGGGGTGCTAAGTGAGTAAGCCCATTACTAATTATTTTATGTTTTCATAAAATAAAGGAAATAAGGAAAATTGGGAAAAAGGAGAAAAAGGAACGTGAAAAGCAGAGCAGAGGAGATGAGAGATTGGAAAAGTTGATACGTGAAAGAGGAACAGAAGAGGAAGAGGGCTAATCAAGATCTTTGGCTAACGTAAGGGGGGACTCTTCCGGTTAATATCTTTTATCGTATCATAGATAATAGGACTGATTTAGATGCATTGTTTGTGTCAATTGGTTATATGATGGATTGGGGTTTTGGGATGATTTTGAGGGGAATTGTATGATTTGATGAATTGTATGATTATATGATTGTTATGATGATTAAATGATCCTCTTTGTGTGTTATATTTGTGTTATAACATGTATGTGGCTGATATGGTGGTATTTGAGGTTCATGACATAACTTGGTTTGGGTTTTGGGGATTTTGGGGTAAATCCCGTAATGCTGTCAATTGCGATGAAAGCTCTGACTTTTGCCAGTTCGCGCCGCGAAGGTGGGTGCGCGCCGCGAAGGCGTAGTGATTTTCTCGTTCCGCGCCGCGAACCTGTGTTTGCGCCGCGAAGGCGTGTTTTCTATTCGTTACGCGCTGCGGACTGTGGGTGGCGCCGCGTGCTGTAGCGATAATTGTTTTCTTGTAAAAAGTTAAAGATGTGTAACTTTCAAACCGTAAGTCCGTTTTAGACGCCGTTTTGGACGTTGTTCCTTAAATTGAATGCTCTACCATATGAAATAAATAAAACAACAATAACTTGATTTTATTTTGAAAAGTACCGTTTTCTCCAAATGTGGTTTATTCTGGTTTTGCATAGTTGATGAGATGCAATGACTGTTGTTTGCATAATTGAATATGTGCAATGATGTGTGTTGTGATAATGTGGTTGTTCTTGCTTGTTATGCAAATGGATGTTGTTCATGGTAAATATGATTATCATGTGTTTTGATGAATGGTGATGTAAATACTCTGTTTTTGTTGGGTTGATTTGTGGTACTTAGTACACGATTGTGAGAGGTGTCTTTGTTGTTGCACTGAATGGCGGATGTTCTATCTGTTATGATGTCGTGGTGGTAATTGATGTTTGATATACATATATTGTTGAGGTAAAATATGTATTTTATTATGGTTGAGAAATAGCATAATTGTGTGTGGCTATTGATTATTGTGTTGGTTGATGATTATGACATTTGGATTGTTTATGTGGATGATGAGCATGTTATGGTTGATACATGCATTTCATAATCATTATGTGGCTGATCCTTGACGATGGTGGATCAGTGGTAGCTAATTCCCATTGTGTGGAATTAGTGAGTGGGTGTTGCCGTATCCTTGACGATGGTGGATCGGTGAGTTGGGTTATCCCAGATTTTGGTACCACATGCATATAGTTGCATTTGCATTAGGCTACTTGTGTTATTATAACATGAATGGAAGATTGTCCAATGTTATAATATGTGATGATTGTATAATGGTTATGATTTGTTTGGATGAATTATGGTATTGTCTCTTGGTAATGTATTCTATTTGTTGTTGTGTGTTGATGAGTACTTCCTGACAATTTGAATATAATGAAATTGGATGAATAATGTGACTATGACGTGTTTTTGTTTATGATTTGATAACATTTGTTAATTGTGAATGAGACTCACCCTTACTGTTGATATTTTCAGATTGAGGATAGCGGCTTTTGGCTCGGTGAGGATTAGCTCATGAGTTAGTTTGTTTAGTATAGCGTCGGTGTCATGCTCTGATATTGTAACACTGGGGGAACGCTAGCTTAGATTTGATGATGATACTCTATCGTGTTGTTATTGTATTAATTTTGTGGGATATTGCATAGATGATGTTATGCTTATCTGTTGATTAATTTTCCGCTGTGTAGAGACATGATTTGTTAAATGGATGATTTGCCCCTAAGTGAAGCATGACAATGAATTTATGATAAATTTGTTTTTAATTGGAATTGTGGCACCCTTGTTTTCATGTTTTACTCTGAATTATTTTATTAATTTCCGTGGGGTTTAGAAGGGTGTTACAGTGGTTGTCTTCTCGATCACCTTCACCGACTATTTTAAGGATCGGTGCCTTTTTGGACCTCTTGATTGGGATTTTGACCTTCCTTGCAAGATGACTTAAGCCTACAGATCCTTTGGGCTTCTTTTTCTTCTTGATTATCAGGACTTTCAGTTCTTGTTGCCCCTTTGCTAACTCCAGAATTGCTATCTGAACTTGGGCGTTCTGTGCTTCGAGATTCTTGACGCTTGTTTCGGAATCCATCTCTTCTAGCTGAAATAAACAGTGAGGAGATGAGAAACCTGTTATGTGAACCTGTTATGCAATGTTTATGAATGAAATGCATATGCAATGTTTTCAAGGATCTTAGAATTTAGATTTGTTAAAACAAAAGAGAAACAAACATTTATTAGTCAAACAATTTATTTCTTTTTCTTTTTTTCTTCTTTTTTTTTTCTTTGCCTCTTTCGGGCTTACAAAATAAAATAAAGAAAATAAAGGATTCCTCAAGCCTCCCATGGACGCTTTCTCTTTGCACCCAGGAATGTGTTGATCTGCTGTTCTTCCTGGAGTTGTCTGGTGAGCTCCAACACTTTCCTCTCATAGTCTTGACAGTGTGCTTTGAAGGTGTCTCTTTCTTCTCTTAGTTGAACCCAAGATTTCTGCAGCTCTTCCAGGTCAGTTGGCATGTCCGGATGTAGAATAACTCGAGGTTCGTCCCCTTCGACTTCTGGCTCAATAGTCACAGGTAGAATAGCGGGATATGGCATGATGAACTTCTGAGCATGAGCACGCACCCATTTAAGGTAAGGCTCCATGGGAATAGAGTTCCATTGTCCTAAAGTTTTGCTTTCTACTTTGTAGACACTGCCCCACGCATGTATAAATCTTTGTCGATGTCTTTAGGAATCATCTTCGTAGTCGAACACAATGCCATGGATAATCATGTCATGAGGACCGTTTCTTCGTGCATATCCAAATTGGCGCAAAGCTAAAGAGGGGTTGTAAGTGATGCCTCCCTTGATGCCAAGGAGTGGCACATTAGGGTACTCTCCACAATGGTCAATGATAGTGATGTCTCTTTGAAAGAAGTTGTTCCACCGGATATCTGAATGAGACAAAGACATAATCTTGCGAGACCATTGCATCCTTTGTTCGTTTCTCAACACTGATCGGGGAAGGTGTAATGTGAACCATCTAGCCAGCAGTGGTACACAACACATAAGAGTTCCTTGTTTTTTCATGGTACGAGTGTGTAAAGAATGTAGAATGTCTCCCAACAAGGTAGGTACCGGGTTGCGGGTTAAGAAAATGTTGATAATGTGTACACTTATGAACTGGTCGGGATTAGGGAATAAAACCAACCCATAAATCAAAAGAGCCACAACTTCTTCAAAAGCTAGGTAACTTCTGTTTTTTAGTAGTAATAGAGCCTTTTCCATTAAGAACTTAGTAAGCAAACCCTTGAATCCACTCTTTGTTTCCCAATTGGACTCGATTTCTGAATTTCGCAAATGTAAGGCAGCAACAATGATTTCAGATTTTGGAATCTTTTCTAAACCAGTGAAAGGTAATTGATCTCGAACAGGTAACCCAATCAGTTCAGAGAACTCTTCCAAAGTGGGTACTAACTGGTAATCAGGGAATGTAAAACAATAATGTTCGGGATCAAAGAACTGGAATAGGACCCGTATCATGTCTTCTTCAAATTTTGAGGTAACCAAATGGAGTAGGTGACCGTGCTTTTCGGTGAATTGAGCATTTCTAGGAAATTCTGATATTAAGTCCTTAAGTTCAGATGGTATTGTTGAAATGTTGATCCGGACATAATCTCTGGTAGCGGGAGCCATTACCTGCAACAACAGAACAAAGGTAAACTCTTCGATCCTTGAAATGATTAGTGAGAAAATGATATGTTTATGATGCTTATGATGTCATGATGTCAAACATGTGGCACACACAAACAAATCAAACAATAACCTTAGGTTTAAAGGCTTGCATGAGGTTGATAGGTGATACCCTCCCTGTTAGACGCTAGCCTAAGGATCTAGAGGGGGGGTGAATAGATCTCTCAGAGTCTTTCGGAATTATTTGAACTTTAAGCGAAAGCGGTTCTGAATCGATTCGCGTCTATTCCGGACCACTATTGAAACGATTGTATATGTGTTAAAAACCACAAAACAGTTTGAGATTAGCGATAAAAGGATACCTTATAGAATCAATACGTCGCTCTAGTGAGAATCGATTAACTTCTTAATTTGATATACGTTGCTTGCAATGCTTTGATAACGGTTGAAGCAAAATGAGAAACACTTGGTGATAATCTCAATTGATGGTGATTCAATGTGTGGTGAATTGTGATGTTTAAACAAACTCTTAATGCACAATTTTAACACCTGAATCGTTTATCAAATTGCAATTATAACCAAGTATGAACAAAACATAAACAGAAATATAAAGGCGATAAGAACACGATATTTGATGAGGCAGTTCGTCGATTGTCCTCGCTACGACTACATCTGCCCCCAATTCCAAACGGGAATTGGGAAGTTTTCCATTACTATGAAAACAGTTTATACAAAGAAGATTGATAAACGATAAACCAATTATGTCGATCCTTTGAATCTTCTTTCCCCTTAATCTTGAGCCAGATCAAGGTGTTCCAAGAGCTTCACTTTGATCCTTTCTGCAGTGTCTTGAATTGCTTGAACCCTAGTTCCTCAATCTTCACACTCAGCTTGATCCTCGATGAAACCTCTTGATAAAAACCCCCAAGAAATACCTATCTTGGAGGACAAAACCCGCGGATTTTATTCACCAAAAACCCCACAAATCTTCACCCACTAGAAATCTTCAATTCCGTTCCATGGACGTTATCGAACTCGATCACTAACCCTCAACGCAAGAATGATTATGTGTAATTGTGTTGGAGATGATGAAGAACGAAGATGAGAAGCCTTTGTGTATCTTTCAGTTGTTGGTATTTTTGAATAATTAACATGGAATGATATATATAGTTGTTGGTATGTTGAAGCATAGTGAACACATGATTTGGGAGGTTTTCAGCAGATAGGTCGACCTACCTTAGTGCTTAGGTCGACCTAACAGAAGTAAAATGAGTCAAAATGAATTTGTTGCCAGTTGGGTCGACCCATTGGTAGGTTAGGTCGACCTAGAATCAGTTAATTCAGCTTTTTGGAGATTTCTTCAGATTAGGTCGACCTGTGGATGTGAGTGGGTCGACCTAACAGTGATATGAGAAAAACTCTTCAGTTTAGGTCGACCTGGGAGTGTGGTTAGGTCGACCTACTTGTGGTATTTCTGAATCTTTCTTGTTTTCTTAGTTTTGAGTCGACCTAGATACATAGCAGGTCGACCTGATTTGTCTTGAATAGCCAACCTAGCATTTCCTTGAGTTCTTTTGCTTAAGCCTTGTTGTTTGTTTGCTTGTGGAGTTTGCCATGGATCAAAAACTTCTTTGTGAATGTGACCTTGTATTTACACTCCCCACTAAAGTTGAGTTGGTTAAAACCTGTCCTAGAATAGTATTCGGGTTCTATGATCCTTGGAGATAACATCTCAATATGGCGCTCAGACGGCCGATCAAAATATTCCTCGAGGATAACTAACTTCGATCAATTTCAAAGCTAGTCACTTAATAGGCCACAAGTCAAGTTCAACTAAAGGTTCTAAGACAAATTAGTGTTTAATGAAATTTCGGAAGCCTAACATACTCCTTGATCGTTTTCAAGGGATATCAGTACAGACCAAAGTGTCGCACTAACGGTGACCACCAGATTAACCGTATCGGTACATGCCGTACAGTTTCCTTGGTCTATTGTCACATACTTAAGGTATCTCCAGATTCGGGTTAGAATCTTTCACACAAGTAAATACCCAAACAAACCTTTGAAAAATAGATCAATCAAGACAAGAAATTGAAAACATAGAAGTGATCTAAACTCTAAGGTAACCCCTTTTGAAAAAATTTTGTTTTTTAGAAAGTATTCCCCAGCAGAGTCGCCAGTTCTGTCGCCCTCGGTTTCTTATATCTCGTGTGAGAGATACAAACTGACTCTTCTTTTACTTTTTGAGTTTTTTGAAATCAGAGAGTCGCCACCGACTTTTATTTTATCCAATTAAGGAAAGGTTTATAAAAGAAACAGAAAAAGACCTTTAAGAGATTTTGGGTTCTGGGGTAGGTTATACAAAGGGAAGGTATTAGCACCCCTTTGTATCCATGGTTATCCATGGGCTCTTAATTTCTTAGCTCACTTGTTTGAATCATTTGTCTTGCCTTGAAATGCTTGTATGTGGTTTTAAAATTCATTTTGTGAATTGACTTTGTAATGATCCTTGTGCGGATGTATACAAAGTGTTTTATCTTTCGAAAGATGTTTTGAAAAAAAGATCTTTAATTTCGTAATGATCCTTGTTTGGATATATACAAAATGTTGTCTTTTTTGAAAGTTTTATTTTGAAAAACAATGATATATGAGACATTTGTTTGTTTTGATTTGACCCAGCAATTAGGAGATCTACCATAAGTTTATAAGGTCCTTTCCTATTTCTTTTAGAAAATTCTCCTTTTATCGAATGTAAACAAAAGTTTGAATTTGTATTTGAAACAGTAGAATTTGATTTTGAAAAGAGTAACAGAGGGATTATCCTAAGAGGTGCAAGTGTGATTGTGTTCTGGTTCAGATATTTTTGTCTTTGAAGTTAGTGACCTAACGCTTCAGTTATTATCTTTGACATACACGCAGTTTTATATGTACAGAAATTAAAATGCGGAAAGTAAATCTACGCTATTACATTGATTGTGCGGGAAATGTAAACTATGCTATTTACATGATTTTGACAACCTATACACTTATCTATGAATTTAAATTGCAATAAGATAAAAGGAAGTATTTTTGGATTTTTTGTATGATTGATTTTAATTAAAATTAATGCATAATTAATTTAATTAAAATGAGAAAAGGTGGAAATAAAATTTAAACCTAAAAACTAAGTCTAAAATATGTTCATATTGCTGATAAATTAATTTTAAAATAAAACTAATTTTTTTTTATTTTTTGTAGTTGTTTTGGAAATTTATTAAGTTAATTAACATATAATTATGCAAATAATTATACAAATAATTAAAACTTAAAGAGAAAAATATTCTAAATATGTACAAAATTAGTCTATGATATATAAACCTAATTTAATAAAAAGAACAATTTTTTTTCTGATTTTGTGATTGGTTGAAATAATTAAAAAGCAAATATATAAATATATACTAATTAATTAAACAAAATATTTCAATTATTAAGAAAAATAAAATATTTTTGTGTCAAAAATTAATAGATTATTTTATAAACCTAAAAATATTTTTATTATATTTTTTTGATTTTTTAAACTATTTTAAATTAATTTTAGAAGTAAATAAAATAAAATAGAAAAATATATTAATTGATGATCTGGTGTGGTTAATAGGAAGGTCTATGGTAAGGATGAGCGTTCAGGCACGTTGGATGGGGGAATTAATGAGATCAGATGGCCTGGAAGCGAAGGAGCATGGCACGTGTATCACCTGCAAAGCACTGAATCAGAGAAAAATTAAATTAAAACGCGCGCGCACACTGGCCACTCAGGTGAGGACACCTCATCATCTTCAACCTCTCGCCACCACTTTTAACAGCGCTTTTGTGAGAACAACGCTATAATAAGTGATTCTCAAACCTGCAAAATAGCGAATAGGGGTAAACTCATGCAAAAAAAATTCGCGACGTATGAAGTCAACTAGCCTTGATCCACTGAGTTCAAATATGCCATTAGTTTTGTCTAATTTTGCCTCTAGCGAAAAATCCCAAAATTTAGCTTAAGAACCCTAAAATGGTATATTCTACAAACGGCCATTAAAACTCAATTAGAGCTCCAGAAACGACCAGAGCACCAATCTAAACACAAATATATGTCTACATCTTATTAAACATGCATGAATGATCATATACGAGTTGATTTTTGTTTGAACAAACCGTGGCTTGTGTAGCTCGATTTGTGAGGTTTTGATGCTTAGAATTTATTTGGATAGGTTCAATGAAGTTTAGAGATGATGTTTGAATACTTGGTTTGGATTGAAACTAGCTGAAATTTAAAATTCGAATTCTAAATTTTCTTCAAAATTACAAGTTGTTACAAGAGTGGTATATGCATAGTATTGGTTCTGAACTTGTGTCTCTCTTGTTACTGAAGTATCCTACTTCATTTATAAGCAATGAAGTGCTTCAAAACTAAGCTAAGAAGCATTGATGATCTTTGTTGAACTTTTGAATTCTTTAATATAAAAAAGTTTGAATTCTTGACCATGGCTTGATTTTTCTTCAACCTCTTGCCCTAGGCCTGCTTTGTACCTCTCTTGCTGCAGAGTTGAATCATTCTTGGTGGCCTTAGCTTAAGAATCAAGCATTGCATCATTATCCTTCACCATTTCTTTTTCAATTTAACTTTAAATGTAATAAAATTAAACCAAAAAAGAAATAAAATGCTATGGGCCTTAGGTTGGTCGTGGGAGACTCTTAGCATTGTTAGAATCATGTTTGGATCATGGAAACTTGGCCCCTTTTGGAAAAAAACATTTTTGATCAATGTTGGTTTCATGCATTTTCCCAAAATATAGCCAACTTCAACAAGGCATAAATCCCTCAATTTTTATCATATGAAGGAGTTCTTGTACTTTTTAGAAACCTCAATATGTCCTCTACAAGCTACTTTGGAAACCTTTTTTCATTTGGAGAAGTTATTTTGATGTTATGGCCTTTGACAAAAAACCACTTTTTGTTGACTTTGAAAATGACCTGTAATGTCTGAGCTCATATTTTTCAAATGGTGAATCCATTGACCATGGGATCAATTGCATTTGAAAGATAATTTAATTTCCTTCAAAACAAGCTTTGGTTGGGATTTTTTGAATGAACAAGGAGAGAGTTATGGTCAGTCAAAGTTCAGTTGACTTTTTAGGAGAAAACCTTAATTTTGAAACTTAGGGTTTTGCTGATTTTTGATCTTTTATTGATGAATTATGATCAACCAATGATCAAATGATGAATATTTTGACAAAATATGGATGTTGACAAAAAATTTCATTTTTGACTGTCTGTTGAGTTTTCGGTCAAACTGGTCGTCTGTTGACTGTTTGAGCTGCTGACTGTGCCTCTGAGCGAATTGAAGTTTGAAAATTTGTATGGAGGTACTTTGAGATATATGGAGGTCCATGAAATCAATTTGAGGTCTCAAAAAACTTGTTCTCCTGAAAAAAACAAAATCCCTAGTTAGGGACTGTTTGTGTAGGAGACAGTTAAGCGTACCTGATTTTAGTGCAGTGCTGAGTCTCTGCTGATCATGTGATTATCAGAAGACTTCTAGAACAAAAATCTTGGAATTTTGAAATGCAAAAAGGTTGATTTGATTGATGGTACAAAACACGGAGAATCGTGCTGTCAACGGGTTTGACTGTCAACTGACTGTTCAGGCATTAATGTAGCAGTTAAAGTGAAATTTCAACACTTAAAGTTAATTTTTCTTTTTGTTTTTTTTTATGTTAATGGTGAAAATTTATTTACATGAGTTGTTAGAAAAAAACTGTTTATACTGTACGTGAACAAAATTACCAATAATAACCTTGAAAAATATTTAATGCACAGAAGAATAAATATTTACCTGGCAGAAAACACACAAAATATTATCTGGATAATTAAACTACAGTACGACAGATAGTACGACATTTAATACTGACAATACAAATATTACATAATATAATGAACAGTACGACAAATAAACGGTACATTATTTGAAAGCAAAAGATACGACAAACTTTAAAAATGACGATTAAAAACCCATGCTATAAATAATAACATATAGATGATTGGGAGTGTAAACAACCCAGGTCCGCATTTTTCAGGACTGTGCAGACAGAAAAAGGACATGATCACCACCAAGACAGTGATGACCATAAGAAAACACGTATCCATCTACTTCGCCATTTTTGCCAGGGAAGAAGAGAAAATAAACATGAGGTAGAAATTTGAGGAATGAATTGAAATTTGATGTGAGAATTTATGAAAAAAAGAGAGGTATTTATAGAGTGAAAAGAAGGATAGAGACGTTGAGGAATGAAGTGATTCCGTACAAAAAAGGAAAATTTGAGTGGTAGTAGGATTTGAAAGAAAGTGTATGGTAGGGTTTGAAAAGAGAGATGTATAGAATAAAGTTAGGATTTGATTTTTAAAGAAAGAGATTTGAAAAGAAAGGAAAAGATTTTGAAAATAATAGAATATAGTACAAGAATTAGTGGGAAACAAAAAACTAATAATAATTTACTCGTTACCAGTACAGTCTGAATCCCCAGACTCTGCGCCTGCAAAAAATTTAATTCTGTACCAAATGCGTCAGTACTATTTATCTGCAAATAAATCTCAAATAAACAGCGTGTGTGAAGTGATAAACAGTAATTGGCGTTCGTGTAAGAATAAATTCAACAGCGAACCAAAATACCGTATAAGAAAAATTCTAAAAACCGAGTATTCATAAAATCAGGATATTTATGAAATAAAATCCAAGATTATATGAAACTCCAAATTTTTTAGACAGAAGTCTGTTGCCTTCTTTCTGAAAAAGATGCGGCTAAATTTTGGGGTATAACAGTACCCCAGAATCAGTTGGCTCAAATTCAATTTCTTCCCAGCATTGAGTTGATTGGCTGTAATACGGTGAACTGAATTTTTTATCGAAATGTCGCGGTTAAGCATGAGTCGCCACCGACTTTTATTTTATCCAATTTATAGAAAGGCTAAAAGAACAGAAAAAAGACCTTTTGAAAAGATTTTGAGTACGGGGGGTAATTTATACAAAGGGAAGGTGTAAGGCACCCTTTGTATCCATGGTTATCCATGGGCTCTTAATTGCTTGGCTCACTTTTGTTTTCAAAACGTTTGAATTGTTTGAAAAACGGGTTATGAATAGAAAATCAAATAAGAACTTTAGCTTGTAAATAAGCGTAGTCTTTTTGAAAAGTTTCTTTGAAAAGAAGTGGGAAAAGATTTTGAATTTGAATTTGAATTTGAAAAAGAGCAAGCAATTAATAGCAACTACCCTAAGTTAGAAAAATTCATTCTTTTAGCTTTTCAGGCGAAAGGGTCTATCCATACCATAAGAGGGCAGGAAGTCTTTCAATTGGATGCTGAAGGGTCATCGAGAATAATCGTTCGCCACAAGACTGTCCCTTGCCATAAAGAGGGCAGGTAGTCTAAGGGAAGGATATAATAGTCATTAATCTCTTTAGGCATCATGCGAGGATATCTTAGCAATTGGGACAATTATTCTTTATAAGGCAGCTTCGAGGGAGTTT
This sequence comes from Vicia villosa, assembly GCF_029867415.1. NCBI lineage: Eukaryota > Viridiplantae > Streptophyta > Magnoliopsida > Fabales > Fabaceae > Vicia > Vicia villosa. The sequence continues at coordinate 28,703 of NW_026705755.1, forward strand.
CAATAACTTTAAGGCAACATTGCTTTAGGTATCCTCGGAATCGAGGGACTTGACTATTTTAAGGCATCAATAAGGCAACAAGGTGTCATACCCTAATTTTCGACCCCCCTGAGATGACATATCTTCAGGGTTTTCATCAGGTCAAAGCAAGTACCCAGAACAGTCACTTCTTCATCTGGCATTTAATCGAGGATGTTCAAAGACAAGAAAACTCAGGCAAAGGATCAATCAGTAGAAGGATTAGTCTCTAACATAATCATAGGACTCAAGAGCTTCATTTTCTCACCCATGATTGGTTAGACACCCAGTCCTCTGAATACTGATTTACTCAGGTCATCAGACTAGGGTTTTTAAGCCTATCAAGGACTAAAATCAGGGATCACCTTTGGGAAACCCTAAAAAGCCCCAGGGGATCATTCAAAGACATCAATCATCTTCAAATAGCTCATATAACAATATCCACTGGACATTACACCCCAATTCAAAGTCTACAGTCATCATTTTCATCTGGTCGACAATTAGGGTTTTGTAACCTAAATCACCAGGATAGTTGACTTTTAATCAGGGCATGGATCCAAAACTCAAGACATGATTCAAGAACCTCTACTAACTCAATATAACCCATTTACATCACTCATTTGAGGAGAAGATCTTGATTCTACACAAAAAGTCCAAATTCTCACTTTATTTGGAAAAAGTCAACTGTATGGGATCACCTTTGACTCTTAAGATTTTTGGTCAAACCATGACTTTCAAGGATCAATATCATCAATACATGGATATTAAAGTCATTTGACCAAAGAAATTCAAGAAGAATCTTCAAGGAGCAAAAAGTCGGGAATTAGGGTTTTTGAGGGCATTGTGGGAACTCAAAATTTCACCTACACAACTCAAAAAACTTCCAACATGAAAGTTGTAGATCTTGCAAAATAAAACAACATCTTACAATGGAACTTTTTTCAAAAGATCAATCATTTAAGAGTTTTGGAAATTTTGAAGTTTTAGGTCATAAACACTTAGAAAATTTTCTAAGTGTTTTAACCTAGTTTTCTTCCAACTTTGGCCTCATTTTTCACAAATTTGCCAAAGGATTCCGAAGAAACTCCAAACTAATGATTTGAAGTAGATTTTTAGGGCTTTCCAAATTGTGTTCAACCTTCTCCAAATTCATTTTGAGCTAGGAGTTATGCTTGTTCAAGGTTGGCCTCATGAAGTGAAATTATAGGTAATGCATCATTTTTGAACTTTGCAATTTTGTGCACATGGCCTCAATTATGGATGCTACACGACCCATAACACATCTGAAAACATGCCATGCATTCATTTTCACCATGCCATGATAATTGAAGAAGATTCCTAAAACAAGAACATGTGATTATGTAATGATTACATTTGAGAATTTATGGCAAATTGATGAATCACCCAAGGAATTTTCTCATCAACCAATTAGAGCTCACTTTGTATCTGAAATGTTCCCTAAGATCAGATAGAATCAAAGGATAGGGAGCTGGCTCGAAAATGCAATGATCACACTTGGATATTCTTTGAAATTTCTTCATGGCTAAGAAACCAAATTCACTTCACTAAGCAAGCTCACTCTCTCAATCAGTACTGAATCATTTGCCTATAAATAGGAGAACATACCTCAGTAGAAAAACACACCAAAGCAACCATATTCCTTGCTTTCTCTTTCTCTTCTCATGCTTATTGTTTTTCAAAGTTCTTTGGCAAGAAGAATCGTTTTCTTCAAACCAGAGCTTATCTTTGGAAAGTAAGCATTCTAACATCTCAAAGGGGATCATTTGAGGTGATCCAAGCACCTGGATCACTTCTGTAAGTGGAGGAACGCCATTGTTGCTCTCACTTTGGAGCTGTTGCAGTTGGAGGTCCACAGAGCAATTCAGAAGGCTCCAAGCAAGGTTAAGCATCCAGGCACGTTCCATAGGAGGTAGTGGAGCTATCCAGATGGTCGCAGCTCATCTGTAACTGCAGATTCATCATCCTCCATGTTCACTTGAAGCTCAAATCGAGGGAGGTCCATAGAGCAATTCAGGAGAATTGAAGTTACAATAAGCATTCAGTTAGCATCACTGAGTCCCAGGGAAGCTTTTGGGATCATTCATACAAGCTTAGGTGCTCTCTACCATCCTCACGACCTCCATTTTTAGAGGTAAGTTTCTGAACTCCACCTCTTTAATTTAAGCACTCTTTGTGATAAAGCTCGATTCTATCTTGTTCAGCATCATCAGAGGATTGAAAACCCTCTATCATCATTCATTTATTCATCTTGTGCATTATTTAATTTTAAATTTAGGGTTTATGTGTTCTTCGTGTTCATACTGAAATTCTTTAAGTACACTTAGAATAAATAAATTCTGAGATCATGATCATGTTCCTCGTTTGAAAACGAGCAAGTTTGATGTTTGAATCATTTAAAATGGTTGAGAGATGAGAGAGCTCAGAAATCCAAGATGGAGGAGCTAGAGGTTGAAGATGACAATGGTGGTGGCGCCTTTTTTTTGAATTCTTAGGTTTAAGTTTAAAATAAATTTAGTGGTAGTTGTGTTATTTACGAATTCATCGTAATGGCTCAATGGTTACAGCGCGCGTCCAAAGTCTCCTCATGCCCAAGGTCTGGGGTTCGAATCCCCCTCGCCTCAGACCCTTTTGATTTTATTTTCTTTTTTCCACTCTATGCACTAGACAACACACATATTGCAATGAAATCCCCTCTATAACACCATGCGCGCGTTGGCTGGATGGTGTGTGTTTTGATTGTTGGCTTCAAGGGCGTGGGTTCAAACCATGGTGAGGCCAAAATATTATTTTTTATCACTTTTCCTTTTCATTTTCTTCACAACTTCACACAATTAATAAACTTATCAAATTAAATCATTTTCACTTCATTTTTCTTACACTTGTTATTTAATATACCTATTTTATGAATAACCAAAAAAATCATAAAAATACTATTTATTTCATGTATTTTAATTAGGTTTAAATAGTATGTTTTAAATGTTTTCTTAAATACTTTAAAATATATATATTCATTTTGTTTTAACCTAATTACTTTGTGAATAATTTTATGATAAAACCCTATTTACTTAGGTCTTAATTAGGTATAGATTTCATCTTTGCCTTAATTAAGTTGACTTTTGTCAATTTGCAAAATTGTTTTCAATCTCCGATTAAACAGACAATTAAGGTTTTCAAACAACAAAACCTTATATCATTTCAATCATTTTCAACTGTTTCTCATAAACAGTAAATCATTTTCAATTGGGCCTCTAATAGAGTATAAGTCCAAACACCTTCTTCTCTTCTTAGCTTGTTTTCAAAACTGTATTTTCAAAATCTTCTTTCTGTTTTCAAAACATTCTTCTGGTATTTGAAGGGCATTATTCCCGGTGAAACTCTTCAGATACCTATGTGACCTTTGTCCATCTTCACTTCTTCTGTTTTCAAAAACCATTAACTGTTTATCATATATATATTCAACTGTTATCCACCAATTACTGTTGAGGCTCTGTACATACTTCTTCAATGGCCTCCACTCCATCCAGGTTAGGCTTTACAAGCTTTCAATTTACAGTCTTTATTTAAATTACTGTCAAATATAAACTGTGCATATATATTAGTTTAGAACTACGTTTGAGTATAAACCCTGGGACAGTTAAACTATATATATATATATATATATATATATATATATATATATATATTATAGGAATATGACCTAGGATTGAGAATGTCTTCCCGGTGAAGGCTCTTTCCTAATTAGAGATCTGTAGTTCAAACCCCGAAGATGATTTATTCCCGGTGAAACATCTTGGCAAAAACCTTAGAATCCAAAAAAATAGGACACATCCACCCAAAGAGGAATTATTCCCGGTGAAACCTCTTACCCATTTGCTTAGAGCCAAAATAAGTTCAAAACCACATAAGCTTTCTCTTGTGCTATAACAAGGACCCTCGATTAGCCTCCTCTTGGGCTTTGTACAAGGACCCACAGGCTTCTTAAAAGCATTTCCAGCTTCCTCTTGAGCTTGTATACAAGGACCCATCAGGTTTCTTATAAACATAGGAACAGGTCTTTAGTCACCTTTTAACATACCCTGGTGAGTTTCTTCCAATTTAAACCAGACTTTAAACAAGCTAAGTTTGTCTCAATTTCACATTGAGTACACCTTTTGGAATGAGAGACATGGACAGTCTCTGTCACCCTTATCTTCATCAATCTTCCTTAGCAGAGTCTAGGATCCATGTTTGCTTATCCTCAGCAAGTGTCAGCCTTCATCTTGGGCTTTAAACAAGAAGTCTCCACTAGATAATCTTTCTGCCATTCATCTTAACAAAAACCCCTGGAAAGGGTTAGCCTCCAAATCATTCTTTCATTTTAACAAAAACCCCTGGAAAGGGTTAGCCTCCAAATCATTCTTTCATTTTAACAAAAACCCCTGGAAAGGGTTAACCTCCATAACACATTCTTTAATTTTCAATAAAAACCCCTGGAAAGGGTTAGCCTCCACAAATTCTTTCATTTTAACAAAAACCCCTGGAAAGGGTTAGCCTCCACACATTCTTTCATTTTAACAAAAACCCCTGGAAAGGGTTAGCCTCCAAAATCACTTCAAAAACCAAAGATTCATTCTCTTAGGAGATAATTTCCCCAAAAGAGTCAAAACCCCTGGAAAGGGTCAGCCTCCAAAAGCATGACAAAAATCAGTCTTTTAACAGACAATTTCTCCAGCTGAGTCAAAATCCCTGGAAAGGGTTAGCTTCCAAAAAAAATCAGTCTTTTAATAAATAAATCCTTCAATAGAGTCAAAATCCAACAAAAACAGTTAGCCTCAACCTTGGGCTTCATACAAGGCACCAAAACAATAAAACTCCCCTGTTAATAGTCAGCCTCAACCTTGGGCTTTGTACAAGGCAGATAATAGAGTCTCCCCTAGTGAGTCCTTCATTATTCAGTAGCCACAACCTTGGGCTTTGTACAAGGCAGATAAACCATATTTCATGTGTCAAAGATTCCTAACATCTAGGATCTTTTCCTTATTAGAGTCATCCATACTCAGTTTATTTGAGAGTCCGCCACAACCTTGGGCTTTGTACAAGGCAGAAAATAATGTTTTCCCTAGCTAGAGTCAGCCTCAATTCTGGGCTTTGTACAGAACACCAAATAAAATCCATCAAAATAGATTCTCCCTAAGTAGAGTCAGCCTCAATTCTGGGCTTTGTACAGAACATAAAAATCCCTTGTAAATTAATCCTCAGTGGAGTTTTCTCCCAGAATCATAATAATAATCAATCAATCAATCAAAAAGCCTCAAGCTTGGGCCTCATACAAGCCAGTTAAAAATCAAATCTTTTATACAGTAGATAGACATAGCTTATCTCTATAGAGAGATCTTTCCTCTATCTCACCATATTCAAACAAACAAACATTACACATTTCAATTTCAATCAAAGTCTCCCATTTAGGACTCTGAAAGACATGCTCTGGCACATCCCCAGACTTGTACACTTTCCCTAATTTGGACGAGCATCTTTCTTTCATTCAAGAGATACTAGCATACTTGCAAACACACAAGTAAGGTCACTCTCTTAATGAAATGAATTCAATCATTTTGTCACTCTTTTAAAATGTTTGTGGTGGAATAGTAGAAATACCTCTCTATAAAGATGACTTCATGTCTCTTTACTGTAAACAGAGATTTAATTCAAGCTTCAACCTTGAGCTTCAAGCAAGGCACCCAAAAATAATTAATAATCAATTAGTTCCCCGAACTACATTAAGCTCTGACTTCCATTAGGGATATGTAGGCATGAGGTTCACAAGGAACCTCAGCGAGCTAATAAAATACCAAAAATAGTCAGTCAGTCTGTCTGTCTTTCTTTTATTCAATTCAATTCCTTCTCCTAACACAAAGGAGAAACTTTCCCAATAATCATTAGCAGCAGAAACACATTTAGACACAGAGAAGGTTCCTGTAGAGTACTACAGATATGTAGGGTGTTTAAACACTTCCCTATGTATAACCGACCTCCCGGACTCCAGAATTTCTAGTCTAGGTGAATCCCCACACTTAGCAAACTCCTAGGGTTTAGTTGAGATCTTTTTTCCCCTTTCCTACTCGTAGGACAAATAAGAAAGTTCGTGTGATATCGTAGGAAGAACTGAAATAAAATTCATCCCATCACGGGCGCATTCTCCTTCCAAATTTCGCGTGAAGGGTCTAGCGTGCCGTCCTCCCAAGTGAAACGGGGAGGTAAAAAAAACGACAACCACAGAAAAATGGCGACTCTGCTGGGGATATAAGTGTTCAAAACCTTGGTTTTTCATCCAAACCAATGGTTGACCTATTGCTGGTCCAGCCCCAATGAGGAATTAGGGATGCCAAATTCCCCCTCAAACAAGAGAGGTCCTGCCTAACCTCTGTGTCATTTCATGTGTTTGCTGCATTTATATTTGTTTATTTTGTTTATTCTGTATCGGGAAAGGGCTTGATTCCCCCTTGTGGTGAGAAATCCTATACCCGGATTTGAGTGCAACATAAGATAGGATGGAGGATGTCTTCCCGGTGAAGGCCCTCTAATCTTGGTTCACAATTCTACTCTTGGGATTTGCCTGGCTGGTTGTGATTAACTGCGCCACTGCATTCTGAGACTGATTTGTACCAGGAGGACCTAGAAACACATTAACCCCACTTAAAGCCTTTTTTAGGACGTAGAGCGGTGATTACGGAAGTAATTGTCACGCAGATACTACACTCAGAGAAAACTCTCTTATAGATACCAATCAACGTATCTTTAAGGTTGAGCAAAAACTCTAAGACCCCTAGAACCTGTTCTACAGGTACAAAAATCCTTATCCTTAGTTTACCATTGGGGCGAGGTTTGCGTTTTGACTTCATGACCACTATACCCTTCTGCGCCATGTTTGTTTAAAACTCTTGTGTGTGCATTCATGCATTCATGCATCATTCATTAATAACAACTAAAAAACAAAAAGAGTCTTTTTCGAGTCGTTTTTCAAGGAAACTAAATAACGAACGTTTTGAACTTCATAGAAAGAGAGAAACGGAGAAAGGACTTAAGGATCTATACCATGGATTACGGAAGAAAGAGAGCTAGGAAATACACCTTCAAGATTCCCCAGGTCGAGGAACTGGGAAAGCTCGGAAAACTGGTGGTTAACCCCCAGGCTTTCAAGGAGAAGTATGGAAAACTTCTGCCTTTGCTCAATACCAACATGGTGGATGGGATCCTTCCCACCTTGGTACAGTTTTATGATCCAACGTATCACTGCTTCACCTTTCCAGATTATCAGCTCATGCCTACGTTGGAGGAGTACTCTCGTCTGATTGGAATACCCGTGTACGCGCAAGATCCGTACTCTGGTTTGGAAAAGAATCCTGACGACGTTATCATTGCTGCAACTACTCCTTTGAACGTAGTCGACATCAGAACTCATATGGTGAGTAGAGGAGGAATTCAAGGATTGCCTTCCAAATTCCTGTTTGATCAAGCTCGGTACTTCGTCAGCATCCAAGATATGAGCGCTTTTGAGGAAATCTTGGCTTTGCTTATCTACGGATTGTTTTTGTTCCCTAACATTAACGATTTCATCGACATCAACACAATTAAGATCTTCTTAATTGGAAATCCAGTTCCAACCTTGCTTGCGGATGCTTATCACTCTGTGCATTCAAGAAACCTGCAGCGAGGAGGATTAATCACATGCTGCGTACCGTTGTTATACGAATGGTTCGTTTCGCACCTGCCAAAGTCTAGCACTTTCTGGAACATGAGGGATGGCCTTTACTGGTCACAGAAAATCATGTCTCTCACTCATACAGATATTGATTGGTGTAGTCCTGACAACGACGAAACCAAGATCATCTTCAGTTGCGGAAGTTTTCCCAACATACCCCTTATTGGAACTAAGGGAGGAATCAGTTACAATCCAGCTTTAGCCCGTCGTCAATACGGCTATCCCATGAAAAATATACCAAGTAACATCCAATTGGAGGGTCTGTTCTTCAAGAACATCGACGATCATGGCAACATGCTGAAGAAGGAAATTGTCCAAGCCTGGCGTCTTGTTCACAGCAAAGGGAGAAGATTGTTAGGAAAACATCTTTGCATCTCCCTGGATCCTTACCTTCAATGGGTACGCATCAGAGCATTCAAGCTCAGGATGCCATATCAGCATCAAGAACCCATTCCCCTAAGGGAACCAATTTACCTTTTCTCCACCGATGTTGAAAAATTACAAGCGGCATTAAACAAGGTATGCCAAGAAAGGAATGCTTGGAGGAACAAGTATCGAATCGTCAACACAGAAAACGTTGAGATTCATAACATCCTAAGAAGGAAGGATGAGTTACTTGAAGGACAAGTGTCACAAACGTCACTTTCTCATCATATCCCTCCTGCTTCCTGGATCATCGATCAGCTCACGTCAGAGAACGCTCAGCTCAAGAAACAGAAGAAGATGTTAGAACGCGAAGTCGGCTCTTCGTCAAAGTTTTAGAGTCCTTTCTCTCATTTTCTCTGTATTTCCTTTTCAAAGTGTGTAAAAAACGGTGTTTTCGCTTAATTAATAAAAGTTTGATGTTTCATAACGTAATTATGGTGTTTCCTTGAAAAATATTAACTTAATTGCATATCATACATCGCTTTAGTCGTACGCACTGACACGAGAATTGTCGCGGATCTAATAGTCACTTTCCTTTCTCCAGAAAGAGAGGAGGAGAAGGAGGTGAACCAAGACTTTCAAGCTGTCTCATCCATACAACACTCGTTCAAGTCGCAAGAAAAGAATGGAAGACTTTGAGCAAGAGAATGGAGAACTCAGAGAAGAGGTTAATACTCTCAAAGATGCTATTGAAAGGCTCAATAACATGGTAGAAGCCCTGGTAGTTGCACAGAATCGACCAACGCCAGAAGAACCACAAAGGACTGTGGTTTCCGAGATTGTTTCTACTCCTATTCCTCAGTATACCATGCCACCCAACCGACCTTGGGGCATGCCGTATAACTTTATTCCAGAAGGGTACATACCCCCAGTTTCTGAAGTTCCAAGAGCTACAATGGAGATGCAACCACCGGAGGGTTACAAACCTCTGGAAATTGAAGTTCCAAGAGCAACGACAATGGGTTTCACACAACAGAATGCTGAGATTCCAAGATCTGCCGTCATGGCTTCTCCACAGCCCATTATGCATACTTTTCCTCCACAGGGCGGACAAGTATATCATCACGCTCCCAGTGAGGACGCTGGCGTGTATGAAAGATTGGACGAGTTCCAGGAACAATTTCTGCGAATGCAGAAGGAACTCAAGACTCTCCGAGGACAAGATCTATTTTGAAAGAATGCTGCAGACCTCTGTCTGGTTCCAAATGTTAAGATTCCTCACAAATTCAAAGTACCAGATTCGAGAAGTACAAAGGGAATTCATGCCCGCAAAGTCATCTCGTAATGTACGCTCGAAGAATGTCAACTCAGACTGATAATCAACAATTACTCATTCATTATTTTCAAGACAGCCTGACTGGTGCTGCACTCAAATGGTACATGAACTTGGACAGTTCAGAGATTCGTACTTTTCGAGACCTCGGAGAGGCCTTCGTCAAATAGTATAAGTACAATCTGGATATGGCTCCCGACAGAGATCAACTCCGGGCCATGACTCAAAAGGATAGAGAAAGCTTCAAGGAATACGCTCAGAGATGGCGTGAAGTTGCTGCACAAATCTGTCCACCACTTGAAGAGAAAGAAATGACAAAAATCTATCTCAAAACTTTGAGTCCATTTTACTACGGACGAATGGTTGCAAGTGCACCAAGTGACTTTACTGAGATGGTAAACATGGGTGTACGTTTAGAAGAAGCAGTTCGGGAAGGACGCTTGAACAAAGAACCAGAATCTTCTATTGGTCCAAGGAAGTATGGAATTTCTTTCCAGAAGAAAAAGGATCAAGATGTCAGCAATGTCTTGCACAAAATCAAGAAGAAATTTCAACCTCAAGTTGCAGCAATAACTTCGGTTGTTAACTCAGCGCCAGCTTATCAACCTCAGTATTATCTGAGAATAAGCATGCATATAATTCAAAAGGGCGTCACATCGACGTTTTCAAAAACTAAAAACTTTTAAAAACCGACAGCATTTATCTACAATATACGATACACCTGGTCATTTCAAATAACACCTAAACATTTAATTACAATTCACACGGAATATGCATTCACAGCGGAAAATACTAAAACACTCATGTATTTCATAAAATGATTCATGTCCCATACCATGATCATATCTCAATAATCATCTCAACATAAAATAAATCATAATCAGAATATTTGGCTTGAAAACCTCTCAAACAACAAGTAGCCAAATAACAAGTTCTCAAGTCATAAACATAATACATAACCAAATAGAAACATGAGTTCAACACGACTAATCTACCCAGTGTTACATGACCAAAGCATCGACTCACTACCTAATCTCCAACAAACACGGAAGAATCTCCGACTAGATCACACACGAGCTACTAAACTCCAGAACCTGCATGTCGCCAAACGAGGGCAACATTAAAACAGAAGGGTGAGAATACGAATCATTATGAAGAAGGTATAATAAGATACAATGGTTGAATCAACAGTTCAAGTAATTAATCACACTATGTATAACCATGTAGAAAATAATAATCGATCGATATTTCACATGTTATCAAGTATACACAAGTATAAAGAGTATAATATTTCAATGCCAATATTATATTCTCAATTACGCACACAACCATAATTATCACATATTCACACATTTAATCAAATATGCATTCAAACATCACTCATTTCAATTATCAAGTTCATACACACATCACAACTACATCAACTTCACATAATCAATTATCGCATAATTCTAATGTGACTCAATGCAAGATATGTGACGCTATGCATGTGGTACCGCAATGTGAACCCAACGTTTCACCGCTTTCCGATTCAATATCTAGAATCCAAGCCACGCTTCCGATCCGGACAAGATCAAAGCCCACCAAAATGTAAACATATAGTTTACCGCCTCCGATTCACTCTAGAATCTAAGCCTCGCTTTTGTTTCAAAGCAAACCACCTTTGTTTCAAGGCACACCATGATATGAATGTATGTACAATGTTAATCAAACATATGCAATTAAGATCATCTCTACCATCTTAATATTTAGCATATCACAATAATTCACTCTATGAATTATCCACAATATTGTACACAACATTCCCAACACATACATATCATTCACATATAAAAGGCCAATTAATCAATTACGATTCACAAAATCCAATTAACACTAGTATCCATACTATCTCATGTCAATTCACATTTATCACACATATATATATATATATATATATATATATATATATATATATATATATATATATATGTATATATATATATATATGAATATACACATTATCAAAACAACATCATTGGCATGACAATATATTATTCTCAACATTAATATTCGAGCCAAAAACTCAATTACGGACAATTCTCAAAATACCGTAATTTACCGATAAACCGAATAAGTTATCCAAGTCCAAACATAATCTGATTAAATAGACTCATCGCAATTAATTCAATTATTAGTTTAACCAATTAATATCAAACTAAATTAATTTAATTCACTTCTATTTCTATTCCATTTCTACCTTCTAGCATGCTATTGCTCAAGACCATTTTTATTGAAAAGAATATCGCGCTAGCTTTTTAACGCTCCGACCGGAGACTCAAACGGAGTTACGGTTCAAAAGATATGAATTGTTAAAGTTTCCATAAAAAAACAAACACCGACATCTTACACTAACAACTCTAAACATGTCAAAATTACGCAAAACAAATAAAAGTATGACTCTTAATAACTCAAAACAACTTTGAAAACTTATTTTCAACTCTAACAACTCTATTGACAACTCTAACAACTCTATTAACAATTCTATTAAATTGTTATAATTTATTTATAAATAATATTTAAATAAAACACAATTTCGGTCGATTCGTAAAAATCACAATTTCAACAAAATAACACCACCACGTTAATCTACTAATTAACCTTAACTACCACGTAAATTTCCATCAAATTCTGATTAACTAATTATACTGCTTAATTCGACTATTTCGATCAACAGGACTGTTTATTAGTTCTATAACTACTACTGGTATAGGAAAACCAAAGCTACTGTTTCACCCCTCTTATCCTACTGTTCAATTATATTTTATTTCATAATTGTGTTTCCTTCCATTATATATACTTATAAAGTAACAGTATGTGAAAACAAATGGAACAAACAGGGCACTTATATGAACATAAAGGAACAAGTCACAGCACAGAAGCTGCTATGATATAATATATAATTTCTATATCACATTCATATGTATATTAATTTCATATATTAAATATTACATGGTGTTATTAGGCTATTTTTTTTTATCCTCGTACAGAAAAGAAAAATAGAGAGATTTGCTAAAATAGGCCAAAGTCAATGAAACATTTATGAAATGCAACTACACATCGATTAAAATATATAATGGGTTGCTACACAACGTCGACCGTCACAGCCTTGTTTTCCAACCGGCGTGCCTCCTTGTCAAACGGCAGTTAGTGAGTAGCACATAAGGAACTTGATGAGAACATATCATAGAAACACATGAATTACAATTCCGCACAGCATTTTTCTACGTTTCTATTCCGCAAAGAATGCAACATTGTTTCATAAAATAAATCATTGTTTCAATTTCCATTTCTAATACCAACTCAGAATTGCTAACAAAGAATCAAATAACGTTTTTATAAGAACAAATATAAACATGTTAATCTACCCATTATCCCCATTATACTAGCCCACAATGATTAGGGATTCTCCCCCTTACCTCTTCAATGTGCTTCAAACCCTAGCTTTTGCCCCTTGTTGCTCTTCCCCTTTCTTCTTCTCTTAGTCTCCTTTCTCCTCTTCTTTTGCAAATGAAAATTATGATACCTCTACTCTTCCAACCCTTACTATATTACTCATATTGGGCTTACCCAAATAATTCCACTTCCTAACTAATTAGGCCCAATTGATAAAATAGAGTAGTCAAATAAATAATTATGCTCCAACAAATAATATTATTACCCTTAATATTATTTTCCGATTAATCCAATTAAATCCGACTTTATCTCAAATAAATAAAATCCAATAATAATATTATTTCTAATATTATTTCTCTACATACTCCACTTTATTAATTCTTCGATTAACCGAATGAATTCCAACTTCACTTAATAATCCGAACATGTTTCTCAATAACACCGACGATCCAATTAATTATTAAACTTCGTCCAAATTAAGTAAATAAATCATTATTTAATTTAATTATCCAAATAATAAAATTCGGGCTGTTACAACTATCCCCCACTTAAAATATTTTCGTCCTCGAAAATTCAGTCGACACAACCATCTCAACACCAAAACCATATCCACTCCCTTTCTCGATTCATACCGATACAAAACGTTCTACACTTACGACCACACAAAGCTTCAACAGATGTCATTCCAATATCCGAAGAAAATACCATGCAAACACACAATCCTTTCGATGCACAACTTAGCAAGTCTCTTATCGAATGATCCATCTTCATTGGAATAAAATGAGCACATTTCGTCAACTATCACTACAAGAAAAAAGTAGTTTTACGACACATGAGTTGCGACAGTTCTCATAAAACCGTCCTTATTTTTGGACTGCGATAGTTGTCACGACAGTTGGAGCCAACTGTCGCAAACTTTTAGGCTTATTGAGTAACATAATTGCGACAGTTGTCAAAGAACTGCCCTCTTTCCATACTCGCGACCGTTCGAACAAACTGTCGCGACTACTTTAGCCAATCATATATAATCGTTACTTTTTTTATTCTTTTATTTTCTCACTTTTTTTCTTTCATAATTTTTCCACCTTTTCACTTTTATAAATTAATTATTAATTATAATAATAGTGTTACAATATTGCTAACTAATTATTAATTATAATAATATTACAATATCACTTTCATATCACACGACGGTTGCAAGAACTGACCTCACCCAAGTTTCACGACCGTTCTCCACCTGCCGCCATGTTCTTTCAATTCACGCAGCTAAGATTCTCAAATTCTACCGCAATTTCATTTTCTTTTCAAAATCATAAACCTCTTTCCAATCGAAAGCATCAAACATCCTCTAGCGATCTTCGTACTAGCCTCCTTCGATTGCTACGCAAAGGGGAAGATCTCTCTTTGAAGTCACACAAATTAGGTTGGTGTTGTTGGCATTGATATTGATTCTCTTCCCCCTTCTTCTCCTATCTCTCTCTTTCCGGGTCACACAAATTAGCAGCAATGTATGGAGAATCTGCCACCGCTATTCACAAGGTTCAAGTAAGATTCAAACTCTACCATTCACTATCATCATCTCCATGATGTTTATCTTATTTAATTTAGGGTACAAAAGTTCTAACCTAGTTCCTAATATCTTAATTAGGTTGATCTCTTAGGCTTCATAGATTAGATTGGTGTTGAATGTCTTAATCAAAGCACCACTCACTCTCATCCCAATGCTATCAAACATGTTCTGTTCTTTTTTCTATGATTAAGTTCAAAAGCAAAAACCCTTATTGTGTTAGCTATGATTTTATCTTACTGTAATTTTGATTGATGAAAATTAGGGTTATGGTGAAGATGAAGGTATGCATCTAGAAAGTGATGCAGATGAGCTGCTCTTGCTTTATATTGCATTCACCCGAGTTATTAAACTTTATTACATTGTTATCAAAGGTTCTGAAGATGAAGGTAACCACTTCCTCATTCACATTATAGAACTAAACTACATTATTAATTGTGAAATCTCAATTATTCTTGAATTGATGTCATCGGAGCTGTCTCTTGAGATGTGATTTGTCCAAAATTAAGAAATTGACAAAACAATTGTGGAATTGTAACCTGTTGATTGTTTTATTTTACACCAATTTTTACTTCCTGTTAGAAAAATATCAAATGAGTTCTTAAAGTTGAATACTTGAA
This sequence comes from Vicia villosa, assembly GCF_029867415.1. Taxonomy (NCBI): domain Eukaryota; kingdom Viridiplantae; phylum Streptophyta; class Magnoliopsida; order Fabales; family Fabaceae; genus Vicia; species Vicia villosa. The sequence goes on from NW_026705755.1 coordinate 43,801, forward strand.
TAAAATCTCTTGTAGCTAGGATTGTCTTAAAGTTGTTAATAATTTGCTTCTGTCATTAAATATCTTGGTGCTAATTCGACTTGTTTGTGTCTGTAGAGTTTAATAAAGAAGGATAGGGAAGACAAAAAGTATACCGCAATGACTGAAATTTAGAATGAATTGTTACTGTATATAAAGATCCTGCTTTGTTTCCAATTCAACACTCATGAAGTACTGGTAGTCTTGTTAGTCCACTTTTATCTTAAGCTCAATACCAAGTGATCACAATATTTCTACTTGTTCAACCTCCATCATCAACTACTTGTTCATCTTATTCCGGTGTCTTTGAGAGAGTATTCATAGGAATTATCATTAAGGAAAGCACTTAGAGGTAAGGGCTTTTTCCCATGTAACTCTAAACTAGACTAGATTTAAGAATTGGTTAGATAATATATACTTATTTTATGTTTTAGAGTTTAAGTAATTGGAAAGAGTTAGATTATTAAAAACTTAAAATTTAAACTAACATATAAGAACATATTTTCATATCTCTAAATTCGGAGTTCTTTAGTTATACTGTGGTGAATTAATTTAATCTAATAATAATTTGAGTTATTCTATTTTTAATCTTGTTTGTCACTTAATTCAGGTTCATTTAATATTTTTTAATATCTAGTTTTTTTGATTGAGACTCTTATGAGAACATGATTAGTGATAGCAATATATTAATTAAATCAAGTTTATAACTTCCTGTTTCAAATGCATTATCAAAATTGTGTTTGTAATACTTAATTGCTTACTAAGTAAAGACAAAAACGGTGTGTATATTGTGGTAAGATAGTTATGACATAATTTCCATGAGTTATTTTAATCATATTCACACCATAGAATTTGGACTGTCTAATACTTTTCAATTTCCATGCAAGTTTTGTTCCCAGTTCTTGTTATTTTTATTATAAGAAGGAATCCCTGCTTGACAAGTCCAATTAGAAATCTAAAGACACACCTATGTGTTTCAGTGATGAGGAGATAATGAAGTAATTATCTTCTTCCATAATCTTAACAGTGACTTCATAGAAAAATGGGTCCAAATAAGTAATCCAGCAAGGTCCAAGATTAAAACAAATATCAACAGCTTAAGCTTCGCAGAGCAGTGTACAAACCGTGAAAAGGTAAACAAATTAATTTTTTTATTTTATTTAACCATTCATTCTGTTTGTCTATTATTACACATATTTTTGGGATTGAATGTTTCTTTTATATATCTGATTCAACAACATGTTGAGTGGCTTTGGTGTTTTGCTTGAGTCAATTGTTTTTTTGATTTTGTGATTTTGTTTTTTCAGTTCGAAGATTTTGCCAATCATAATGTGTTCGATCTTTTGAGTTATGCACAGCTTATGTTATTGACTGTGTTCTACTTTGATTCAATTCAAGGGTACAACTTTTATGGTATTAGCAGGATTAATTCCCTTAAGTTAATATGAGGTAATCTCCACGATCTTCTAACAACATTATATTGTGTGTATTAAGAAGTATAGTTAAGTTCAATTAGGAGTTAGATTATATGGCTTAAATATTGTATTCTATAAAAAGTTCATCCATTTTTCTTTTGACATATGCAGGCTCTATTTTGAAGGATGAAGGGAAAAAAATGGATTAAGTGGTAGAAGCAAAGCCATGAAACTTTAAATTTTGTATTTTTGTTGTAGTACACGGTTTTGTTTGGTATGGAACTTTAGATTTTTCTTATAAATTGTTGCTTAACTATTTTTCATTCAGTTATATGTCAAAAACTAATGTATATGAGGAATGACAGAATGAAGGTTGTTGATATTATGGCAAAAGATGTGGATTTTTTATTTTTTTTTTGTAAATTAATTAATTTAGCGGGGGTTATGAACCTCCGTAGTTTGTTATAAACCGTCGCAATCTGGATTGATAATGAAACACCAAATAAAATCTGCGACAGTTTAAAACCGCCGCAAAATATTTTCTAAGGCAGTTGCCCACCCATCGCAATCTGGATTTACAATGTTACACCAAATAAAATCCAGGACGGTTTAAAACTGTCGCAAAAAACTTTCTACGGCAGTTCCATACCTGTCGCAAAGTATAACGACAGTTGGAGTGGCGGTTTTAGAAACTGTCGCGATACAGCCTGGCGACACACATTTCAGCGACAGTTCATCAACCGTCGTAGATTCTAAATTGCGGCGGTTTTAACCGTCGTAACCTGCAAAAATAACTGTCGTAATCTGCCAATTTTCTTGTAGTGTATCCACATTGACCCAACTCACTTCACAATTATTCGATGTCTTGGCAATCTCGAAACAAAATCCATAGAGATACTATCTCACTTCCACTCGAAAGTAGATAACTGTTGCACCAACGAAACGGTTCCTGACAAATCCAACTCAAATGTACAATTCCGGTATAGCACCCTTCATACTTTACCACTACACATTCCCTCAATTCCCGATACATCATTAACACCATGATTAATACTCAAATCATTACGATGTTCCTCATCCAAAATTCTCTGTCCGAATTCAAACCATCAGGAATACAAACTTGATCACAATCACCTCATGACACCATTCTCGACAATCCAAAAGTTACCACTTCTTCCTTGATTAATCAATTTTATCTTGTCAATCAATTGCAAAATCCGATTTATAACCTTCTCTAATCTTGTCAAAATATCACAAGTAGGCTTCAACATACCAACTTAACACATGAAGACGTCGCTTCACAACCAAACTCAACTCTCTAAATCGTTCCAACGATTTCCAATTCTTGAATTCTCAACATAACTTATATAAAATTATTTCCTACTCAATGCATCGGCCACAACCTTCACTTTTCCAGGGTGGTAATTCAAACCAAAGATTAAAATCCTTCAAAATTCTACTTGTCTTGTTTACCTCATATTCAACTCTTGTGATCACTCAACACATCAAACCTTGATCCACACAAACAATGCCTCTTACATTCCAAAACAAACACAAAGGCAACCAACTCCAATACATACATCGAATAATTCCCCTTATGAACTTTAAGTTACCTTGAAGCATAAGCTACCACTTATCGATATCTGAATCAACACACCTCAACTCGAAATCCCATATCCAAGAAAATTCACTTCTTCCAACCAAAACTCACATTCAGAAAGCTTTACATAACCTTCTTCTCTTTCAGCACCGATAACACAATCCTTAAACGTTAAACATGATCATCGTCGCTCTTTGAATTAAATATCCTCAAGAAACATTACCTCATAGAACCTTCTTTCTTCTTACTCGACGAACAGGGGTAACTCTACGACTATACACTCAGACAATGAACCTCTTCTCAAACAATTCCTCAAATCTACTCTTCAACTTCTCCTTAGTCGCTTTACACGCTACTAAGTTAGTAAGACAAGTCTATCTCGTTCAATATGATATCGTCTCCTATCAACAATAGATTAAGGGTGATCAAGTCCTCAATTTGTCAATAGACAGTCGACAATCATAATGAAACATAAACCACCATCACTAAACTATAATAGTGTTCCTTTAGAACTCGCACTCGAAATCACTTACAACACCGAGATCCACAATCTCTCTTACAGTTACAATTACTTAGTTCAACTCCAAACAGTTCACACCAAAATTCATCAACTTGGTCTAACGGAAAACAAATTACATCAATTCTCAAAATCTCTACCAAAGATGATCAACGGATAATTCAAACACGCAAAAGAAGTAGAAACAAAGTCACAGCAGTTGTATTAATAACTACACTTCTATGCATAACAGATAAAACATGATCCAATCTTATAGCACAATCCAAAGAATAAAATAATGCGTTGCACCATTATCAATAATAAAGCACGTACCTCAGATTAACTTATCCTTAGAAGTAGTCTCAGCACCAGACAACGCAAACACTTTTCCTTTCGCTTGCTCCTTCTTTGGCTTATCGCACATGGCACAATTGTGTCCTTGCTCACCACAACTGTAGTAAATCCTACTCGAACCAACTCCACAATCAATAGTTTTGTGACCCGTCTCGCCACACCTGTAGCACTTAATCGGAGTAGAAGCTCCTCCCCCACTTGGCTTCTTGCCAAGACCAGATTGTTCCCTCATGTCATCATACGATTTCTCACGGAACTGTTCTCCTCCTCGTTTCAACTATAGAAACCTCACTTCTTTCTTTCCACGCACATCTTCTGGAAAATAGTTTCCCAAAAATGCATCATGGAAAAGAGTCCAAGTAACTTCAATACCTTCTATTTCAAATCTTTGCACATTATTACTCCACCAAACGTCGGCTTCTTTTGTCAGCATGTGAGTACCAAACTGTACCTTCTGTACATCAGTACAACTCACGACTTGAAAGATCTTCTCAATTTCTCTCATCCATGCGTGCGCCTTGTCCGGTCCATACCCTCCTTCAAAGATCGGCGGGTTGCACCTTTGAAAGTCTCCAAAAGCACGGAACTCATCCTTTCCTCCATAACCGACATTCTCTTGCGGCTCTTGTCCAATCGCACCAGTCAACCTCATCATTGCCTCAACATTAATGTCAACATTCCTTCCCGCAGCCATCATCCTAAACAACCAAACAACCAGACAAAACAGTATCGATCGTGTCAGATACACGAATCAAATACAACAGGATAAAAGACATTAATAACCTTGACCAACTGGTCGACCATGCTCTGATACCACTAATGTAACACCCCTTTTATACCCCAAAATAAATAAGCATATTATCAGAGAATAAGCATGCATATAATTCAAAAGGGCGTCACATCGACGTTTTCAAAAACTAAAAACTTTTAAAAACCGACAGCATTTATCTACAATATACGATACACCTGGTCATTTCAAATAACACCTAAACATTTAATTACAATTCACACGGAATATGCATTCACAGCGGAAAATACTAAAACACTCATGTATTTCATAAAATGATTCATGTCCCATACCATGATCATATCTCAATAATCATCTCAACATAAAATAAATCATAATCAGAATATTTGGCTTGAAAACCTCTCAAACAACAAGTAGCCAAATAACAAGTTCTCAAGTCATAAACATAATACATAACCAAATAGAAACATGAGTTCAACACGACTAATCTACCCAGTGTTACATGACCAAAGCATCGACTCACTACCTAATCTCCAACAAACACGGAAGAATCTCCGACTAGATCACACACGAGCTACTAAACTCCAAAACCTGCATGTCGCCAAACGAGGGCAACATTAAAACAGAAGGGTGAGAATACGAATCATTATGAAGAAGGTATAATAAGATACAATGGTTGAATCAACAGTTCAAGTAATTAATCACACTATGTATAACCATGTAGAAAATAATAATCGATCGATATTTCACATGTTATCAAGTATACACAAGTATAAAGAGTATAATATTTCAATGCCAATATTATATTCTCAATTACGCACACAACCATAATTATCACATATTCACACATTTAATCAAATATGCATTCAAACATCACTCATTTCAATTATCAAGTTCATACACACATCACAACTACATCAACTTCACATAATCAATTATCGCATAATTCTAATGTGACTCAATGCAAGATATGTGACGCTATGCATGTGGTACCGCAATGTGAACCCAACGTTTCACCGCTTTCCGATTCAATATCTAGAATCCAAGCCACGCTTCCGATCCGGACAAGATCAAAGCCCACCAAAATGTAAACATATAGTTTACCGCTTCCGATTCACTCTAGAATCTAAGCCTCGCTTTTGTTTCAAAGCAAACCACCTTTGTTTCAAGGCACACCATGATATGAATGTATGTATAATGTTAATCAAACATATGCAATTAAGATCATCTCTACCATCTTAATATTTAGCATATCACAATAATTCACTCTATGAATTATCCACAATATTGTACACAACATTCCCAACACATACATATCATTCACATATAAAAGGCCAATTAATCAATTACGATTCACAAAATCCAATTAACACTAGTATCCATACTATCTCATGTCAATTCACATTTATCACATATATATATATATATATATATATATATCTATATATGAATATACACATTATCAAAACAACATCATTGGCATGACAATATATTATTCTCAACATTAATATTCGAGCCAAAAACCCAATTACGGACAATTCTCAAAATACCGTAATTTACCGATAAACCGAATAAGTTATCCAAGTCCAAACATAATCTGATTAAATAGACTCATCGCAATTAATTCAATTATTAGTTTAACCAATTAATATCAAACTAAATTAATTTAATTCACTTCTATTTCTATTCCATTTCTACCTTCTAGCATGCTATTGCTCAAGACCATTTTTATTGAAAAGAATATCGCGCTAGCTTTTTAACGCTCCGACCGGAGACTCAAACGGAGTTACGGTTCAAAAGATATGAATTGTTAAAGTTTCCATAAAAAAACAAACACCGACATCTTACACTAACAACTCTAAACATGTCAAAATTACGCAAAACAAATAAAAGTATGACTCTTAATAACTCAAAACAACTTTGAAAACTTATTTTCAACTCTAACAACTCTATTGACAACTCTAACAACTCTATTAACAATTCTATTAAATTGTTATAATTTATTTATAAATAATATTTAAATAAAACACAATTTCGGTCGATTCGTAAAAATCACAATTTCAACAAAATAACACCACCACGTTAATCTACTAATTAACCTTAACTACCACGTAAATTTCCATCAAATTCTGATTAACTAATTATACTGCTTAATTCGACTATTTCGATCAACAGGACTGTTTATTAGTTCTATAACTACTACTGGTATAGGAAAACCAAAGCTACTGTTTCACCCCTCTTATCCTACTGTTCAATTATATTTTATTTCATAATTGTGTTTCCTTCCATTATATATACTTATAAAGTAACAGTATGTGAAAACAAATGGAACAAACAGGGCACTTATATGAACATAAAGGAACAAGTCACAGCACAGAAGCTGCTATGATATAATATATAATTTCTATATCACATTCATATGTATATTAATTTCATATATTAAATATTACATGGTGTTATTAGGCTATTTTTTTTTATCCTCGTACAGAAAAGAAAAATAGAGAGATTTGCTAAAATAGGCCAAAGTCAATGAAACATTTATGAAATGCAACTACACATCGATTAAAATATATAATGGGTTGCTACACAACGTCGACCGTCACAGCCTTGTTTTCCAACCGGCGTGCCTCCTTGTCAAACGGCAGTTAGTGAATAGCACATAAGGAACTTGATGAGAACATATCATAGAAACACATGAATTACAATTCCGCACAGCATTTTTCTACGTTTCTATTCCGCAAAGAATGCAACATTGTTTCATAAAATAAATCATTGTTTCAATTTCCATTTCTAATACCAACTCAGAATTGCTAACAAAGAATCAAATAACATTTTTATAAGAACAAATATAAACATGTTAATCTACCCATTATCCCCATTATACTAGCCCACAATGATTAGGGATTCTCCCCCTTACCTCTTCAATGTGCTTCAAACCCTAGCTTTTGCCCCTTGTTGCTCTTCCCCTTTCTTCTTCTCTTAGTCTCCTTTCTCCTCTTCTTTTGCAAATGAAAATTATGATACCTCTACTCTTCCAACCCTTACTATATTACTCATATTGGGCTTACCCAAATAATTCCACTTCCTAACTAATTAGGCCCAATTGATAAAATAGAGTAGTCAAATAAATAATTATGCTCCAACAAATAATATTATTACCCTTAATATTATTTTCCGATTAATCCAATTAAATCCGACTTTATCTCAAATAAATAAAATCCAATAATAATATTATTTCTAATATTATTTCTCTACATACTCCACTTTATTAATTCTTCGATTAACCGAATGAATTCCAACTTCACTTAATAATCCGAACATGTTTCTCAATAACACCGACGATCCAATTAATTATTAAACTTCGTCCAAATTAAGTAAATAAATCATTATTTAATTTAATTAGCCAAATAATAAAATTCGGGCTGTTACATTCGCCATTATTGGACAGCTGTTGAAGTTACAACTGTTGTTCGCACTCCTAAGTAGGAACTTTCACCGTTATTTTGTCCTCTCACCATAGCCCAGGGTGAAGAGATGTTTCATAGGGCTTTGCATTTTACTATTTCTTAGGAAAATGTCCCTCTTTGCTTCGCCCAAAGCAATAGAGTTTTGTTTTATAGGGTCTTTGTTTCAAGAAATGACTGTCAATAAATAAAAATGTCATTTTGTTCCTTCGTTAGTTTTTCCTTTTCTTTTTTTCGGAAATTGGTAATCCTAAAAAACACCCTTAAAAAACATCAAAATATTCCATTAACTGCATACACCGAGTCTTCCCTCGTTGTCTAAATAAAATTTATCACACATATGCAGATTAATCATAAAATACCCCGTTGAAACGTGCGATCGTATGACTTCTCCAAGCTTTGAGTTTCCTGTATTCGAGGCAGAGGAAGAAGAAGACGAAGAAATATCAAAGGAAATTTCACGGTTACTTCAACAAAAGGAAGAGGCCATTCAGCCATACAATGAGCCTCTAGAGATCATTAACCTTGGTTCCGATGGAAGCAGAAAAGAGGTTAAGATTGGAGCTTCGCTCAGTTCAGAGATCATAGAGAGTTTGATACAACTGCTCAAAGAATTCTCAGATGTCTTCGCTTGGTCTTATCAAGATATGCCAGGGTTGGATACCAGTATAGTGGAGCATCACTTGCCATTAAAAGCAGAATGCCCTCCAGTCAAGCAAAAATTGAGAAGAACTCATCCGGAGATGGCCATGAAAATCAAAGAGGAAGTTCAAAAGCAGATCAATGCAGGTTTTCTCGTCACTTCAGAATACCCTCAGTGGTTAGCTAACATTGTTCCCGTTCCTAAGAAAGACGGAAAAGTCCGCATGTGCGTCGACTACAGAGATTTGAACAAAGCTAGCCCTAAGGATGATTTTCCTTTACCACATATTGATATGTTGGTAGACAGTACAGCAAAATCCAAAGTTTTCTCATTCATGTACGGATTTTCAGGATACAACCAGATCAAAATGGCACCTGAAGACATGGAGAAAACAGCTTTCATCACCCCCTGGGGCACGTTCTGCTATCGTGTTATGCCTTTTGGACTAAAGAACGCAGGGGCAACTTATCAAAGAGCCATGACCACGCTTTTCCACGACATGATGCATAAAGAAATGGAAGTTTATGTGGACGACATGATTGCCAAATCAGAAAATGAAGAAGATCACATACAAAATCTGACAAAGTTATTTCAACGCTTACGGAAGTTTCAGCTTCGCCTGAACCCCAGCAAGTGTACCTTTGGTGTCTACTCAGGAAAACTCCTTGGTTTCATTGTCAGCAAACGAGGAATTGAAGTAGATCCAGACAAAGTCAAGGCAATTCAAGAAATGCCTTCACCCAGAACCGAGAAACAAGTTAGAGGATTTCTTGGACGTCTGAATTACATCTCGAGATTCATATATCTCATGACTGCAACTTGTGCTCCTATTTTCAAACTTCTACGGAAAAATCAAAGTTGCGTCTGGACAGACGATTGTCAGAAAGCGTTCGACAGCATTAAGGAATATCTGCTCGAACCACCCATCTTGTCTCCTCCAGTGGAAGGAAGACCTTTGATAATGTACTTAACCGTCTTAGAAGATTCCATGGGTTGTGTCCTTGGACAGCAAGACGAGACGAGAAGAAAAGAGCATGCCATTTACTACCTAAGCAAGAAATTCACTGACTGTGAATCCCGCTACTCCATGCTCGAGAAGACGTGTTGTACTTTGGCCTGGGCTGCCAAGCGTCTCCGCCAGTACATGATTCGACATACTACTTGTTTGATCTCTCATATGGATCCAATCAAGTACATCTTTGAGAAGCCTGCCTTAACTGGGAGAATTGCCCGTTGGCAGATGTTATTATTAGAATATGACATTGAGTATCACGCACAGAAAGCCGTGAAAGGAAGCATTCTAGCTGAGCACCTGGCTCACCATCCACTCAATGGTCATGAGTCAACCAGTTTTGACTTTCCGGACGAGGACGTCATGTACCTCAAGATGAAAGATTACGACGAGCCACTACCAGACGAAGGACCTGAGATAGGATCCCAGTGGGGCTTAATCTTTGACGGAGCTGTCAATGCTTATGGACAAGGAATTGGGGCAATCATTGTTACTCCTCGAGGAACCCATATTCCATTTACCGCCAGATTAACTTTCAAGTGCACAAACAATGAGGCCGAATATGAAGCTTGCATCATGGGTCTCGAAGAAGCCGTGGATCTAAGAATCAAACACTTGGATGTATACGGGGATTCTGCTTTAGTCATCAATCAAATCAAAGGAGAATGGGAAACACGCCAACCAGGGCTAATTCCTTACAAAGACTACGCGAGAAGATTGTTACCATTCTTCGACAGAGTAGATTTTCATCACATTCCTCGTGAAGAAAATAACTTGGCTGATGCATTAGCCACACTCTCTTCCATGATTAGGATAAATCATTGGAATGACATTCCTCGGATCGATGTTATGCGCCTGGATAGGCCCGCTCATGTTTTCATAGTAGAAGCAATCATCGACGACAAACCGTGGTATCACGACATCAAGAACTTTCTTCAAAAGCAAGAGTACCCTCTTGGGGCGTCAAAGAAAGATAGGAAGACTTTGAGAAGGTTAGCTTGTAGATTCTTCCTGAATGAAGATGTTCTGTACAAGAGAAATTTCGACATGGTTCTGCTCAGATGCGTTGACAGAAAAGAAGCAGAAGTACTCATGAGAGAAATACATGAAGGTTCCTTTGGTACTCACACCAATGGACATACCATGACAAGGAAAATACTGAGAGCATGATATTATTGGCTGACGATGGAGTCAGATTGCTACCAGTACGCAAAGAGGTGTCACAAATGTCAGATCTACGCCGATAGAATTCATGTGCCACCGTCTCTTCTCAACATACTCTCTTCCCCTTGGCCTTTCTCCATGTGGGGAATCGACATGATTGGAATGATCGAGCCAAAAGCGTCCAACGGACATCGCTTCATCTTGGTAGCTATAGACTATTTTACCAAATGGGTTGAAGCAGCTTCATATGTAAACGTTACAAGACAAGTTGTCGTCAGGTTTATCAAGAATCACATCATCTGTCGCTACGACATTCCTAGCAAGATAATCAGTGACAATGGGTCAAATTTGAATAACAAAATGATGAAGGAGCTTTGTGAAGAATTCAGGATTGAACATCACAACTCATCTCCTTACAGACCAAAGATGAATGGAGCTGTAGAAGCAGCTAACAAAAACATCAAGAAAATCATTCAGAAGATGGTCATTACTTACAAAGATTGGCATGAAATGCTCCCGTATGCTCTTCATGGTTACCGTACATCAGTACGTACGTCGACTGGAGCAACTCCTTTCTCCCTTGTATATGGCATGGAGGCAGTCCTACCTATAGAGGTTGAGATTCCATCAATGAGAGTCTTGATGGAGGCAAAATTAACAGAAGCCGAGTGGTGTCAAAGCAGATTCGATGAATTGAACTTAATCGAAGAAAAGCGCATGACAGCTTTATGCCACGGTCAGCTATATCAACAAAGAATGAAGAAAGCTTTCGACAAAAAGGTTCGACCTCGCACAATCAAAGAAGGCGACCTTGTACTCAAAAAGATTCAATCTTTTCTCACGGATTCGAGAGGGAAATGGACTCCCAATTATGAAGGCCCCTACGTGGTTAAGAGAGCTTTCTCAGGAGGAGCCTTAATACTCACGACTATGGATGGAGAAGAATTCGCCCGTCCTGTGAACGTCGACGCAGTCAAGAAATACTTCGCCTAAATAAACAAAAGAACATCTCGCTAAGTTGAAAACTCGCAAAGAGCGACTTAGGCAAAAAAGAGCGTCTCGGTGAATCGAAAACCCGAAAGGGCGATTCAGGCAAAAGTTAGAGACATAAAAAGATAAATAATCAATCCCGGTAAACTTAAAACCCGAAAGGGGTAGTTTACGCAAAAGTTAGGGATATATGGCAAGTAACTGTGTTCAGGACAAACTTGATCATCCAAAAATCCATAGCGGAGTATTCATCAGCAGTAGGTCATCTTCTACGAAACACGAATATAGCGCAACTCGGAGTGGAAGGGAAAGATAACGGTCGTCACGTTTCATCGTAGCCCTTTTCCCGAAAAATTACCAATTTCCAACTTTGTAAATACTCCATGGAATCAAGCATTTGGCTGATTACCATTCCATATATAATAATTTGAGCCTTGTGCTTTCTTTGCAAATCGAGTCTTATTCAGTTTCTTGAAATGCATTTTAAGTTTAAACAGTCATTTTCTTGAAACAAATGTTTTCATAAAATAAAATGAATTTACTTGCAAAAAATAGAGGTGAAATTTTCTTTCTAAGGTTTACAAACGATAGGAAGAATGCAAACAGCTACTCCGAGAACGGTTGAGACTCCGGGAACCAAGATTTCCCCATGAGGTCGCTTTGCGAACATCTCCCGATGACGGATCTTCACTTCGATTCATATTACTCACTTCGGACAGCGGACAACTGATAACCAGGTATTCCCGACAGAGTTCGAACTACAAGAAGAGGACATCTTCTGATCAACAAGATTCAAGTCGTATCATAGGATTTTACATCCGCGACAATTCTATTCACTTTCACTTTACATTTTATATTTGTCATAATATTCATGCATACATTATAACTGCATAGTCGAGTCAGGCTTTGATCATGTGAATGCCCGAGTCATTAAAACATATACTCAAGATTCCCCTGCAAAGTTGTGAAAGGGTTTTTCTTCTTCACAAAGAAGGTTCATACACCCAAATTCCCCAAGCAAGTCAACAAATGGCAACCTCCTCCAAAGAGATAGTTTGTTCACTTTTGGAATTCCCCAACTGAGAATCTCCTGCAGAGCGACGCTCGACAATCTTCTTCAAATAAGATGGTTTGTTTCGCATTTTGGAATTCCCCACAGGGTCAATGAGCGGTTCTCTTCTCCAAGAAGTGTGGATTCCCCGACATAATCGATAAGTGGTAGTTTTTCCTCCTGGAAAACAGTTTGGTATTTCCCCAGCAGGGTCAAGAGATGCCACTCTTCGTCAAAGGAAACAGTTTGGTATTTCCCCAGCAGGGTCAAGAGATGCCACTTATTCATCAAGGAAAATAATTTGGGAATCTCCCCAGCAGATCGACAAATGATCCCCAGCGAAGTCAGTGAATGGCAGTCTCTTTCGGCAAAAGACAGTTCACTCACTTTTTCGGACAAAAATAACGAATGGCAGCCTTCTTCATGAAGACAGTTCGTTTTGCTTAAAGATGCCTCAACAAAGTCTTCAAATGGCAGTCTCTTTCGACAGAAGACAGTTTGCTCGCTTTCTTTCACGACAGGGTCAACAAATGGCGGTCTCTCCCAGTAGAAGACAGTTTGTTCCCCTAGCAATTGGCAAATGGCAGTCTTTCCCCAAGGAAAGACAGTTTGTCTGTTAAAACATTCAAGAAATCGACGAATGGCAGTTTCTTCAAACAGTTTGTCTGTTTCTGGGATGTTTCATCCCCTTCAGAGTTGACAAATGGCAGTTTTCCTCCTAGGAAAACAGTTTGTTAATTCCCCTCAGAGTCGACAAATGGCAGTTTTTCCTCTTAAGAAAAACAGTTTGTTGACTCCCCGGCATGAGTCGACAAATGGCAGTTTTTCCTCTTAGGAAAACAGTTTGTTGATTCCCTGGCATAAGTCGGTGAATGTTGGTTTTCACCCCGAAAACAGTTCGTCCGCTTTCAAGCAAAGTCATTAGCCCCTCAAAAGATCATGAGGCCATATGACATTCTTTCAAAGACGTCAAGTCAAAAGGAAAGATGGTGAAATTTCTTTACTACCATCAAATGGCGTCTCATCTCCAAGTGCTGATGAGAAGTTTGATGAGGAAACAAACCTTTGAAGTTTCTTTACTACCATCAAATGGCGTCTCATCTCCAAGTGCTGATGAGAAGTTTGATGAGGAAACAAACCTTTGAAGTTTCTTTACTACCATCAAATGGCATCTCATCTCCAAGTGCTGATGAGAAGTTTGATGAGGAAACAAATCTTTGGAAATTCTCTTTTTATCTGAGATATTGTCCAAACACGACTGAGACCAGTTTCGAGATATGGACATCCGAAACGAGGGGAGGTTGTTTGCCTTTTTCTAAGTGTCAACACTTAGTTAAAGAAGATGGATTGAGCATTCTACACTGCCATCCATTCACCAGAGTCCACATCAAGTATTTCTACAGGAGTTTGTCTCCTCATCCCCCGCCGAGTGCGACAACGGGATCAAGTTATGAAAGGATTTTATCAATTACAACATCTCAGGAGCGCCCAAAATTCGGGCATTCTTTGATATTTAAGTCTCTTTCACGCAGGAGAGATCGAGATATCAATCTCTCTCCCTCCAGATAAAAGAAACTTAAATAGGGGCATCTGTCATACCCTAATTTTTGACCCCCCTGAGATGACATATCTTCAGGATTTTCATCAGGTCAAAGCAAGTACCCAGAACAGTCACTTCTTCATCTGGCATTTAATCGAGGATGTTCAAAGACAAGAAAACTCAGGCAAAGGATCAATCAGTAGAAGGATTAGTCTCTAACATAATCATAGGACTCAAGAGCTTCATTTTCTCACCCATGATTGGTTAGACACCCAGTCCTCTGAATACAGATTTACTCAGGTCATCAGACTAGGGTTTTTAAGCCTATCAAGGACTAAAATCAGGGATCACCTTTGGGAAACCCTAAAAAGCCCCAGGGGATCATTCAAAGACATCAATCATCTTCAAATAGCTCATATAACAAGATCCACTGGACATTACACCCCAATTCAAAGTCTACAGTCATCATTTTCATCTGGTCGACAATTAGGGTTTTGTAACCTAAATCACCAGGATAGTTGACTTTTAATCAGGGCATGGATCCAAAACTCAAGACATGATTCAAGAACCTCTACTACCTCAATATAACCCATTTACATCACTCATTTGAGGAGAAGATCTTGATTCTACACAAAAAGTCCAAATTCTCACTTTATTTGGAAAAAGTCAACTGTATGGGATCACCTTTGACTCTTAAGATTTTTGGTCAAACCATGACTTTCAAGGATCAATATCATCAATACATGGATATTAAAGTCATTTGACCAAAGAAATTCAAGAAGAATCTTCAAGGAGCAAAAAGTCGGGAATTAGGGTTTTTGAGGGCATTGTGGGAACTCAAAATTTCACCTACACAACTCAAAAAACTTCCAACATGAAAGTTGTAGATCTTGCAAAATAAAACAACATCTTACAATGGAACTTTTTTCAAAAGATCAATCATTTAAGAGTTTTGGAAATTTTGAAGTTTTAGGTCATAAACACTTAGAAAATTTTCTAAGTGTTTTAACCTAGTTTTCTTCCAACTTTGGCCTCATTTTTCACAAATTTGCCAAAGGATTCTGAAGAAACTCCAAACTAATGATTTGAAGTAGATGTTTAGGGCTTTCCAAATTGTGTTCAACCTTCTCCAAATTCATTTTGAGCTAGGAGTTATGCTTGTTCAAAGTTGGCCTCATGAAGTGAAATTATAGGTCATGCATCATTTTTGAACTTTGCAATTTTGTGCACATGACCTCAATTATGGATGCTACACGACCCATAACACATCTGAAAACATGCCATGCATTCATTTTCACCATGCCATGATAATTGAAGAAGATTCCTAAAACAAGAACATGTGATTATGTAATGATTACATTTGAGAATTTATGGCAAATTGATGAATCACCCAAGGAATCTTCTCATCAACCAATTAGAGCTCACTTTGTATCTGAAATGTTCCCTAAGATCAGATAGAATCAAAGGATAGGGAGCTGGCTCGAAAATGCAATGATCACACTTGGATATTCTTTGAAATTTCTTCATGGCTAAGAAACCAAATTCACTTCACTAAGCAAGCTCACTCTCTCAATCAGTACTGAATCATTTGCCTATAAATAGGAGAGCATACCTCAGTAGAAAAACACACCAAAGCAACCATATTCCTTGCTTTCTCTTTCTCTTCTCATGCTTATTGTTTTTCAAAGTTCTTTGGCAAGAAGAATCGTTTTCTTCAAACCAGAGCTTATCTTTGGAAAGTAAGCATTCTAACATCTCAAAGGGGATCATTTGAGGTGATCCAAGCACCTGGATCACTTCTGTAAGTGGAGGAACGCCATTGTTGCTCTCACTTTGGAGCTGTTGCAGTTGGAGGTCCACAGAGCAATTCAGAAGGCTCCAAGCAAGGTTAAGCATCCAGGCACGTTCCATAGGAGGTAGTGGAGCTATCCAGATGGTCGCAGCTCATCTGTAACTGCAGATTCATCATCCTCCATGTTCACTTGAAGCTCAAATCGAGGGAGGTCCATAGAGCAATTAAGGAGAATTGAAGTTACAATAAGCATTCAGTTAGCATCACTGAGTCCCAGGGAAGCTTTTGGGATCATTCATACAAGCTCAGGTGCTCTCTACCATCCTCACGACCTCCATTTTCAGAGGTAAGTTTCTGAACTCCACCTCTTTAATTTAAGCACTCTTTGTGATAAAGCTCGATTCTATCTTGTTCAGCATCATCAGAGAATTGAAAACCCTCTATCATCATTCATTTATTCATCTTGTGCATTATTTAATTTTAAATTTAGGGTTTATGTGTTCTTCGTGTTCATACTGAAATTCTTTAAGTACACTTAGAATAAATAAATTCTGAGATCATGATCATGTTCCTCGTTTGAAAACGAGCAAGTTTGATGTTTGAATCATTTAAAATGGTTGAGAGATGAGAGAGCTCAGAAATCCAAGATGGAGGAGCTAGAGGTTGAAGATGACAATGGTGGTGGCGCCTTTTTTTTGAATTCTTAGGTTTAAGTTTAAAATAAATTTAGTGGTAGTTGTGTTATTTACGAATTCATCGTAATGGCTCAATGGTTACAGCGCGCGTCCAAAGTCTCCTCATGCCCAAGGTCTGGGGTTCGAATCCCCCTCGCCTCAGACCTTTTGATTTTATTTTCTTTTTTCCACTCTATGCACTAGACAACACACATACTGCAATGAAATCCCCTCTATAACACCATGCGCGCGTTGGCTGGATGGTGTGTGTTTTGATTGTTGGCTTCAAGGGCGTGGGTTCAAACGATGGTGAGGCCAAAATATTATTTTTTATCACTTTTCCTTTTCATTTTCTTCACAACTTCACACAATTAATAAACTTATCAAATTAAATCATTTTCACTTCATTTTTCACACACTTGTTATTTAATATACCTATTTTATGAATAACCAAAAAAATCATAAAAATATTATTTATTTCATGTATTTTAATTAGGTTTAAATAGTATGTTTTAAATATTTTCTTAAATACTTTAAAATATATATTCATTTTGTTTTAACCTAATTACTTTGTGAATAATTTTATGATAAAACCCTATTTACTTAGGTCTTAATTAGGTATAGATTTCATCTTTGCCTTAATTAAGTTGACTTTTGTCAATTTGCAAAATTGTTTTCAATCTCCGATTAAACAGACAATTAAGGTTTTCAAACAACAAAACCTTATATCATTTCAATCATTTTCAACTGTTTTTCATAAACAGTAAATCATTTTCAATTGGGCCTCTAATAGAGTATAAGTCCCAACACCTTCTTCTCTTCTTAGCTTGTTTTCAAAACTGTATTTTCAAAATCTTCTTTCTGTTTTCAAAACATTCTTCTGGAATTTGAAGGGCATTATTCCCGGTGAAACTCTTCAGATACCTATGTGACCTTTGTCCATCTTCACTTCTTCTGTTTTCAAAAACCATTAACTGTTTATCATATATATTCAACTGTTATCCACCAATTACTGTTGAGGCTCTGTACATACTTCTTCAATGGCCTCCACTCCATCCAGGTTAGGCTTTACAAGCTTTCAATTTACAGTCTTTATTTAAATTACTGTCAAATATAAACTGTGCATATATATTAGTTTAGAACTACGTTTGAGTATAAACCCTAGGACAGTTAAACTATATATATATTATAGGAATATGACCTAGGATTGAGAATGTCTTCCCGGTGAAGGCTCTTTCCTAATTAGAGATCTGTAGTTCAAACCCCCAAGATGATTTATTCCCGGTGAAACATCTTGGCAAAAACCTTAGAATCCAAAAAAATAGGACACATCCACCCAAAGAGGAATTATTCCCGGTGAAACCTCTTACCCATTTGCTTAGAGCCAAAATAAGTTCAAACCCACATAAGCTTTCTCTTGTGCTATAACAAGGACCCTCGATTAGCCTCCTCTTGGACTTTGTACAAGGACCCACAGGCTTCTTAAAAGCATTTCCAGCTTCCTCTTGAGCTTGTATACAAGGACCCATCAGGTTTCTTATAAACATAGGAACAGGTCTTTAGTCACCTTTTAACATACCCTGGTGAGTTTCTTCCAATTTAAACCAGACTTTAAACAAGCTAAGTTTGTCTCAATTTCACATTGAGTACACCTTTTGGAATGAGAGACATGGACAGTCTCTGTCACCCTTATCTTCATCAATCTTCCTTAGCAGAGTCTAGGATCCATGTTTGCTTATCCTCAGCAAGTGTCAGCCTTCATCTTGGGCTTTAAACAAGAAGTCTCCACTAGATAATCTTTCTGCCATTCATCTTAACAAAAACCCCTGGAAAGGGTTAGCCTCCAAATCATTCTTTCATTTTAACAAAAACCCCTGGAAAGGGTTAGCCTCCAAATCATTCTTTCATTTTAACAAAAACCCCTGGAAAGGGTTAGCCTCCATAACACATTCTTTCATTTTCAATAAAAACCCCTGGAAAGGGTTAGCCTCCACACATTCTTTCATTTTAACAAAAACCCCTGGAAAGGGTTAGCCTCCACACATTCTTTCATTTTAACAAAAACCCCTGGAAAGGGTTAGCCTCCAAAATCACTTCAAAAACCAAAGATTCATTCTCTTAGGAGATAATTTCCCCAAAAGAGTCAAAACCCCTGGAAAGGGTCAGCCTCCAAAAGCATGACAAAAATCAGTCTTTTAACAGACAATTTCTCCAGCTGAGTCAAAATCCCTGGAAAGGGTTAGCTTCCAAAAAAAATCAGTCTTTTAATAAATAAATCCTTCAATAGAGTCAAAATCCAACAAAAACAGTTAGCCTCAACCTT
Organism: Vicia villosa; assembly: GCF_029867415.1. Taxonomy (NCBI): domain Eukaryota; kingdom Viridiplantae; phylum Streptophyta; class Magnoliopsida; order Fabales; family Fabaceae; genus Vicia; species Vicia villosa. The sequence goes on from NW_026705755.1 coordinate 63,085, forward strand.
GGGCTTCATACAAGGCACCAAAACAATAAAACTCCCCTGTTAATAGTCAGCCTCAACCTTGGGCTTTGTACAAGGCAGATAATAGAGTCTCCCCTAGTGAGTCCTTCATTATTCAGTAGCCACAACCTTGGGCTTTGTACAAGGCAGATAAACCATATTTCATGTGTCAAAGATTCCTAACATCTAGGATCTTTTCCTTATTAGAGTCATCCATACTCAGTTTATTTGAGAGTCCGCCACAACCTTGGGCTTTGTACAAGGCAGAAAATAATGTTTTCCCTAGCTAGAGTCAGCCTCAATTTTGGGCTTTGTACAGAACACCAAATAAAATCCATCAAAATAGATTCTCCCTAAGTAGAGTCAGCCTCAATTCTGGGCTTTGTATAGAACATAAAAATCCCTTGTAAATTAATCCTCAGTGGAGTTTTCTCCCAGAATCATAATAATAATCAATCAATCAATCAAAAAGCCTCAAGCTTGGGCCTCATACAAGCCAGTTAAAAATCAAATCTTTTATACAGTAGATAGACATAGCTTATCTCTATAGAGAGATCTTTCCTCTATCTCACCACATTCAAACAAACAAACATTACACATTTCAATTTCAATCAAAGTCTCCCATTTAGGACTCTGAAAGACATGCTCTGGCACATCCCCAGACTTGTACACTTTCCCTAATTTGGACGAGCATCTTTCTTTCATTCAAGAGATACTAGCATACTTGCAAACACACAAGTAAGGTCACTCTCTTAATGAAATGAATTCAATCATTCTGTCACTCTTTTAAAATGTTTGTGGTGGAATAGTAGAAATACCTCTCTATAAAGATGACTTCATGTCTCTTTACTGTAAACAGAGATTTAATTCAAGCTTCAACCTTGAGCTTCAAGCAAGGCACCCAAAAATAATTAATAATCAATTAGTTCCCCGAACTATATTAAGCTCTGACTTCCATTAGGGATATGTAGGCATGAGGTTCACAAGGAACCTCAGCGAGCTAATAAAATACCAAAAATAGTCAGTCTGTCTGTCTGTCTTTCTTTTATTCAATTCAATTCCTTCTCCTAACACAAAGGAGAAACTTTCCCAATAATCATTAGCAGCACAAACACATTTAGACACAGAGAAGGTTCCTGTAGAGTACTACAGATATGTAGGGTGTTTAAACACTTCCCTATGTATAACCGACCTCCCGGACTCCAGAATTTCTAGTCTAGGTGAATCCCCACACTTAGCAAACTCCTAGGGTTTAGTTGAGATCTTTTTTCCCCTTTCCTACTCGTAGGACAAATAAGAAAGTTCGTGTGATATCGTAGGAAGAACTGAAATAAAATTCATCCCACCACGGGCGCATTCTCCTTCCAAATTTCGCGTGAAGGGTCTAGCGTGCCGTCCTCCCAAGTGAAACGGGGAGGTAAAAAAACGACAACCACACAAGGCAACAGTAATAAGGCAACAGGCAACAAGAGGAATTACCCTAAAGGTGTGTGGGTGCATCAATCACGTGGTTAACTTCAATGACATTTATCTTATAAGTTAATGATCTAAGTTCAGTTAATAATCTTGCACTCCCAAGGATTACTAACCACGCAGTTCTAAAATTGCAGAAATTAAAGGCATGAATTAAAACCTACGCTATTACAATAAACACCTGCAGGGATGGGGGAATTAAAAGGCAGAAGAAAACCCTTATAGGGTAACAGCAAAAAATAAAAGATCTTTGAACGCCTTGATCTTCCTTGAACCCTTGTTTGACTCTGATCATCTGAGAATTAATAGAAAATAATGAAGTGAGTGTAAGAGAAGTTCCTTAACAGATGAAGTAAACCCTAATTGAACCTATAGGGCAAAAGTAAAAATAAATAAAAATTAAATTTAAATAAGAAAAGGATCGGAACTTAGCTTTTTAATTGGCATGATGTGTGGCTGAAGGATTTTTGATTAATCCTGAAAATTTGACGCAAAGAAGGAAAGAATTTTAGTGTATGATTGATCTACAAACCCTAAAAAGGTTTACAAACCTTACCCCTGAACCTAACAAGTTTATTTAAGAAAACTTATTGTGACCTAAAGGGGTTTGTAAGGCTAAAATGCGTTAATGGACAACACCTACCCATAGCAGTGATTAGTGATCATGATGAATAAAAATCAGGGTTTTAAACATTAAACTATTATCCTAAAATAATCATTAGTAAAAAAACAAAAAAATGATTATTTTTAACATAATAAGAAAAATCGGGTTTTCGATTAAATAATCAATATTTATAATTTTATAAAAACAATTTATTAAAATAAAAAATATAAATAAATAAAAGAAAGAGTTATAATAAAAATAAAGGAAAAGGAAAAAAATTGTTTATGTAATTAAAAATAAAAAATAAAATTAAAAAAAGTTAGCTGGGATTCTGTGTGGTATAGCTGAGAAGGTACACCATGGGCTTGCCAGTTTGTAGGCGTTGGATTTGAATCTTGGAACATTGAATGGCTGAGAGGCGGCAGTGCATCATGAACCCTCATCGCGCGTGTGTACCTGATCCTTGAACAAGAAAATATGAAAAAATATGGTCATATGCCTGGGTTCGAACCCAGGTCTTTTGGATTAGAAACCTTTTCTATTCACCAACTGCATCACACGCTTTAGTCATTAAATATATGTAACATATATAATATATATTAATTATGGTATCAAATGGAGCAATTAAAACGCGCAGTCAAACGTGGGCCCGGCGGTTGTTCACAAACCAATCACGAGAGGAGAGAGATGGCCTGGACCTTTTGACCAGCCAATGAGGGACGGAGAGAGGTCACGAATGCTGACCATCCAATTGGTATCGCACGCGTGTGACAAAGGAACTGTGTTCTTCATCTTCTTCCTTTTTTCAGATTTATTTGCTACGACTCTCCTGCAGTTTTGCTACGGTCCTGGCTTTGCACCTTCGTAGCTAATAATTCTGGAAAAACAAAACTTAGATTTTAAACGTTATACGAATTCAAAAGATACCCAGACTTACTAAATTGAATGTTACGAATTCAGTGGTGCAATCGGTTTGTCCTGAAAAGGCCTAGATCTATGGGAACAAAACACATCCTTCATCACGCCCTAACAATGGCATCTCACCGTCTTGGCTTCAAACTTCATGGATTATGGTTTTGTCCTTCACTAAAGCACTCCACAAACTCAAGCAAATCGTTAACTCACATTAAAGCATGGTAGTTTATGAGATATGAAAAACAGAATATGCATGAATATGGAGATGCTTAGTATATGAATTCTTGGCGCGTTTACATGCTATAAAACCTCTAAACTTACTCTATGATACCTTTTGAGTTGAATGAAACGAATGTTTGGCTTTGAGGATGCTTGGAATGACCTATGCCAACTTTCACTTTCTTTGAAGTTCTTGAATTTGGAAACCCTAATGCTGCTTCTCCAAAAATTCGTCCCTCTCATGCTGCAACTTACTTGTATATATATAAGAAGAGAATTAGGTTTGAATTGTGGGCTTGGACCTCATGTTCAAAGAGAAAAAAAATTTGATTGAAAAATAATGTGGAAATTTGCTATTTTTGGACTTTATTGTTTTCAATCTTTTCTAATCCCCTTTGTACGAAATTTAATTCAAATTAATCATGTTTGGATGATTGGATTTGATTGGGAAATCATTCTTTTGATAAAATCTAATTTATTTCATGTTTTACATAATTTATTTAACATTTAAATGAATAAAATTCAAATAAATGAAATAAATATCATAAAGATAAAATAAATAGGTTTATAAGTCTTGGTATGGTCCATGGGTATGTTTGAAATCCACAACTTAGGCCCAAGAACTCAAATTATCAAAATTCTCTATTTTGCATGAAGTGTAATTTCTCAAAAGCGGCCAACTTGTGCAAACCATAACTCGTTCAATACTTGTCGTATGAAGATGTTCTAGGACTTTTTGGAAAGCCCAAGATGTCCTCTATAAGCCACTTTGGAACATATTTTACTTTTGATGAGTTTATCTTGAAGATATGGCTCTTGACAAAAAACAACTTTTTGCGATCTTCTAGAAGGACCTATAATGTATTGGCTTATATCTCTCAAATTGTGCATTTCTTGACTTTGAGCCCAACATCAAAGTTGTAGAAAATGAAATTTCCTTGGGAATAGGCTTTGGTTAGGGAATTTCTGATGAAGTATGAGAGAGATATGATCAGTCAAAGTTGGGTTGACTTTCTCCTATGAAAACCCTAATTTAGAAACTTTTTGAGTTGTTGATTTTTGATCTTTCCTTGATGAACCATGATCAATTCTTGATCAAATGGTGAATGATACTTCAATATGAGGGTGTTGACAAAAAATCAAGAGTTTTAACTGTACTTTGACCACAGTTGACTTTTAGGTCAAACTAGTCGACTGTTGACTTTCTGAGCAATTGAGTGGCCAATCTTTTGTATTGAACCCTGAATTTTGTTATGGAGATAGTGTGGAGCATCATAGGCCATATGGGATGCCTTGGAGCCTTTGGTTCATTGAATTTTGCAACAAAACCCTAGTTTTTGAACTTTGTTTAGGAGAGGGTGTCTTTGAGCTTTGTACCTTGATTTGAATTTTGAATAGGAGAAGTAGTATGGGAAAATTTTGGGGTATGACAGCTGCCCCTGTTCAATTTTCTTAAACCTGAAGATGAAGAGTGGTTTGTATGCCAATCGGAATCTGAAGGTAGAAGAGGATTGAACACTAGAATACCCAGGAATTTGCCCTAGCTGATGATGAAGGGACTTTTGTCGGAGATGGTCTTGAAGATGCCATCCAGGTGTTTGGAAAAGATGTATGATGGGGATGGGCTTAAAGATGCCATCCAAATGAGCATGCATTAGACTATGTTTGAAGTGTTTGAGAAGTAAATGTTTGTATGTTGATCGTGTCATTACTGTTCGTAGTAGATGAATTAGATCTTTAAGGGATGATCGTGTCTACACCGTTCGTGATAATAGAATTAGATCTTTGAATGTTGATCGTGTCAGCACCGTTCGTAGTAACTGAATTAGATCTTGGAAGGATGATCGTGTCTACACCGTTCATGATGATAGAATTATATCTTTGAAGGTTGATCGTGTCAGCACCGTTCGTAGTAACTGAATTAGATCTTGGAAGGATGATCATGTCCACACCGTTCGTGATGATGGAATTAGATCTCTTGTCGTGTCAGCACCGTTCATAGTAACTGAATTAGACTTTGAAAAAGTTGATCGTGTCCACACCGTTCGTGATGATGGAATTAGATCTATTGTCGTGTCAGCACCGTTCGTAGTAACTGAATTAGACTTTGGAAAAGTTGATCGTGTCCACACCGTTCGTGATGATAGAATTAGATCTTTGAAGGTCGATCGTGTCAGCACCGTTCGTAGTAAGTGAATTAGATCTTGGAAGGATGATCGTGTCCACACCGTTTGTGATGATGGAATTAGATCTCTTATCGTGTTAGCACCGTTCATAGTAACTGAATTAGACTTTGAAAAAGTTGATCGTGTCCACACCGTTCGTGATGATGGAATTAGATCTCTTGTCGTGTCAGCACCATTCGTAGTAACTGAATTAGACTTTGGAAAAGTTGATCGTGTCCACACCGTTCGTGATGATAGAATTAGATCTTTGAAGGTCAATCGTGTCAGCACCGTTCGTAGTAACTGAATTAGATCTTTTTTTCGTGTCAGTACCGTTCGTAATAACTGAATTAGACTTGGAGAGATGATCGTGTCCCCACCCATCGTGATGATGGACTCAGCTCTTGGAAGGTTGACAGTGTCAGTACCGTTCGTAGTAACTGAATTAGATCTCGGAAAGATGACCGTGTCTACACCGTTCGTGATGATAGAATTAGATCTTAGAGATTTGACCGTGTCAGTACCGTTCGTAGTAACTGAATTAGATCTTTGAGAATTGGAGATTTTGTTCATATGCTTGTACTTGTACCCTGCAAGAGGTAAAGTTAGTCTTTATGCAATATCATGATGCATGTATTATGCAACGAGTCTCTCAAAATAAATGAGAAACTTGCGTGTTATGTATGAATTCATTATGAGGTAATGTATGCAATGTATGAATATGTTTATGACATATGATATGTGAATATAATTTATGTTGTCTTGATTGAGAAAATAAATCTCTATGTCCTTGTGATTTTATTGTCTGATCTTGTCTTGAAGATGCTCAGTTGGGGATTTATGATTTTTGCTTAGGGATGCGAACCATTTGGATTATTGATCTTGATGGACCCTGATTGGGGATAAGAGATATTAATAAACCATGTTGGAGGAGATAAAAGTATCGGGGAACCGGCCGTGTTGAAGATGTAAACTCTGTTGGAGGGCTATGTCTTTCGTTGAGAGTTTTGAAGATATCTTCTTAATGATTACTCTATGGGGATATGATCTTGTGAACCCGACTCTGTGGGGAGACCTGGGTGTCTTAAAGTTGCCCCCAGTATTATAACTACCGTTCCTGGATTTGATTAGGACACACCACTGAGTATCGATCAAGATGTCAAACTGGACTTGCATAGATTTGCCCCTGTTAGTAGGAACTTTTGGAAAGATTTGCCTCGCGAGGACCTCATGAGATGTGCACTATGGGCGACATGCCCCTAGTAATCATAGGCCCAAGACAATGTCCTATGTTGGTTGAGAAGTAGCTTCAGATCTACTTGGATGTATGCCCCTGATTGTTTTGGCATCCTTGAGATATTCTTGAAATCTTGACTTGATTGCCCCAGATTGATCGGGGGAATAGTTTGAAATCCACTTGGGATGTATGCCTTTGACTTTTTGGCATTTGAGAGATTCTTCGAATCTTGATTTGATTGCCCCAGATTGATTGGGCAAAGCGTGTCGTGCCCCTTGTATACGTAGGAGACATTGCTTCTTGGAGTAATCTTGTCTGTCAGGATAACGTTCAGTCATTAGTTGTACCCTGTGCAAGTTCTTTCTGATGCTAACATTTGAAATTATGTAGCAGAATATGTTTAATAATGAATTCATAAGATGCAATGCATATGTGTGTCTTGAGTTTGTTGAAAAACATTAAAACTGGAGATGTAAAAGCATGATGTTTATAAAACGTGATGTTTGTAAAAGGAGATATCAATTCAGCTTTTATGGCAAACCTTAAGGAGCCAGGATACCTTTTTGGTGACAGTGTGCTTTCGAACTAACCATGCTTCAGTTAGGACTTTCAAGGGTTGTAACGTGGCTTGGTTCACGGTTTAAGAAACAAAGGATAATGGCTCAAAAATTTATTTATACCCATCCCAATCTTCGTGATGTTCTTCGATCCTAAGCTCAGTTAACTTTGCGTTTCAGTTTTAGCAAAGCCTGAAGTATTAACATTGATATTTGATGGTGGTTGAAGCACCAGAAGTTTATTTGGACAGTCAGTCGTCTCTTTTTTTTGTAATATTTTATTTTTCTTTTGTCGAGGATTTGTAACGACCTCTTTTTGACTTTGATTTTGTTATCCCTAACTTTTGCCTGAACTGCTTATTTTGAGATTACAGTCAGCGGGGTGTTTTGATTTTTGATAAGTCTCCCTCATAGGTTCTGACTTAACAACTTCTTCTTTTTGGGAGATATTGACGGCGTGACTTACTGGTTGCGGAAACCCATCATTATTTGTATAAACAACAGCTAGTATGGTTGAGTTAACTGAGTAACTACCCTGCCCTAGGTTGTGATTAAAGGTTTAATTTATATGAGAAAAGAAACTTCTACTTCTTGGGCTCAAAGGGGTTGACGAGGGATTATCATCCTTATATCTCCATTGTTTAGGAATTGAAACAATGCCTGTACATCATCAGCATAGTCCGTTCAAAAGCATACTGTATGAGGTGGCGGTATCATTTTCGTCATCCTCCCTCAAAAGGCATACAGCTTTAGCAGGAGTCGAGTATCACGACACATATGCAAGGTAAAGACGCAATTTAAAATGAGTGATAGCGAAATAATTTATTCAAGACAAACATATGCAATGCACTGATGATGATTATTAAGACGGATAATGTCTATCATAATTCGAGTGTTTAAACAAACAGAAAAGAAACATGCAAATGAAAGTAGATCTAATGATCCAAAAGTTCGTCCGTCTAGACATCAATCAGTCTTGTCATGACTAGGCATAGGAGCGGTGATCACCACAGGAGTTTCAGGAGGATTGAATTTTGTTTCTCCATCATTGATCAGATCTTGAATCTTATTCTTCAATGTTCGACAATTGTTTGTGTAATGTCCAGGACTGTTGGAATGGTACGCGCACCTCGCATTGAGTTTATAGCCAGGAGTGGAGGTGTTAGAATTCTTAGGATGGTCCTTCAGAGTAATCAATTCGATCTTCAACATATGTTGTAATGTGTGAGCCAATGACATATTGATCGTGGTGAATTGACGCTTAGGTACGTCTGGCTTTCGTCGTTATTGTAGAACTGGTGTAGAGATCAGAATTGTCCCCACGGATTGGTTGCGTTCATTACAACTCTTTTGATTGTACACAACATCAGTTATATGAGGTTCCTCAGATGAGTTAAAATCAATGATCTTATTGTCAATTAAGTCTTGAATCTTATGCTTCAATGGTCCACAATCTTCGATATCATGGCCAGGACTATTCGACTGATGAGCACATATTGCATTGTACTTGTACCCAAGAGCAGGGTTGGCAGGCTCTGATCGAGCAGTTGTTGTAGGATTTGAGACAATGGCATGTGCAATGGAGTAAACTTTGCCGCATATGCTAATCCTCTTTCTTCTGGGTTAACAAGGTTTTTCGACTCGTCTCGCCCCTTGGCCAAGTTCAGAATCAAAACTTGGAATCGGATATTCTGAGCCTGAAGATTTTTTTTTTGACTGATTGCTTGAGATCCATTTGTGCTAAAATAAACAGCAGGAGAGAATAGGAAACCTGTTATGCAATGTTTATGAATGTAGATGCAATGTTTTCAAGGATCTTTAGGAAATTTAGTTGGCAGTATTTAGACATTGAATCAATCCCAGCTTCGTCTGAAGAATTTTGACTGTCGTCTTGGACGTCCTTCTTTGAGAATCAAGCTCACCATATCGAGTGGGTCATCGCCTATGAATTTGAAGGTACATGGCTAGAGGAAAATAAATCCTCTTTCCCCTTTATAGGTGTTAAGCCTTTGAATCGGAAGGTATATGGCTAGAGGAAGATAAATCCTCTTGCCCCTTGATAAGAGTTCAGTCCTTGATAAGAGCACCTGAAATTGTGTGCCCTAAATTCCTAAGATCCTTGAAAGGGTTAGTTAAATCATGTTATGCGTATGATGTCATGATGTCATGATGTTATGCGAATGCAGTTCATTAGGCATAGCGTGAGGTAATAAGGGCAAACTAATTCTGCAAGCGAAACCTGCAAGAAAAACAAAGGGTTAGTAGCAAGCACAGACAAGTCACACAAGTATCCTTAGGTTTAAAGGCCTGCATGAGGTTCGTAGGTAAGTACCCTCCCCACTGAAGTTAAGTCGGTTCAACCTGTCCTATATAAAGATCGGGTTCTAGGGAGCTCATATCATTGACCTTTCTCGAAGGCGCTTATCTCAGTTCGGCAATCGAATCACCGACCGAGAAGGTCCTGAAAGTTCAGTCCATATGAGTGTAGCTTCGAGTATCAACCAACTTCAGTCGGAACCAAAGCCAGCCATCTCGCTACTTTCTAATAGGCCAAAGTCAAGTTCAAATAGGATTCTAGGGGCAAATTAGTGCTTAATGACACCACGCAGCAGCCAAGTGTTTCCTCAAGTCGGATCCCAAGGAACACCAGGACAAACCAATGTGTCACACTAACAATGGACACCATATCAACCACATCCATATACGCTGTGCAGTCTCCTTGGTCTCATGCCACTTACCTGAGATACTCAGATCCGGGTTAGGATCTTTCACACAAGTAAACCCAAACAGGCCCACAAATATAAAGCAATCAAATCAAACAATTTTAAAGTGAATCCTAAACTTTAAGGTAACCCCTCTTTTTAATCGAAAGCATCCCCAGCAGAGTCGCCAGTTCTGTAATACGGTGAACTGACTTTTTTATCCAAATGTCGCGGTTAAGCATGAGTCGCCACCGACTTTTATTTTATCCAATTTATAGAAAGGCTAAAAGAACAGAAAAAAGACCTTTGGAAAAGATTTTGAGTTCGGGGGGTAAGTTATACAAAGGGAAGGTGTAAGGCACCCTTTGTATCCATGGTTATCCATGGGCTCTTACTTGCTTGGCTAACTTTTGTTTTCAAAACGTTTGAATTGTTTGAAAAGCGGGTTATGAATAGAAATTCAAATAAGAACTTTAGCTTGTAAATAAGCGTAGTCTTTTTGAAAAGTTTCTTTGAAAAGAAGTGGGAAAAGATTTTGAATTTGAATTTGAATTTGAAAAAGAGCAAGCAATTAATAGCAACTACCCTAAGTTAGAAAAATTCGTTCTTTTAGCTTTTTAGGCGAAAGGGTCTATCCATACCATAAGAGGGCAGGAAGTCTTTCAATTGGATGTTGAAGGGTCATCAAGAATAATCGTTCGCCACAAGACTGTCCCTTGCCATAAAGAGGGCAGGTAGTCTAAGGGAAGGATATAATAGTCATTAATCTTTTTAGGCATCATGCGAGGATACCTTAGCAATTGGGACAGTTATTCTTTATAAGGCAGCTTCGAGGGAGTTTCAATAACTTTAAGGCAACATTGCTTTATGTATCCTCGGAATCGAGGGACTTGACTATTTTAAGGCATCAATAAGGCAACAAGGCAACAGTAATAAGGCAACAGGCAACAAGAGGAATTACCCTAAAGGTGTGTGGGTGCATCAATCACGTGGTTAACTTCAATGACATTTATCTTATAAGTTAGTGATCTAGGTTCAGTTAATAATCTTGCACTCCCTAGGATTACTAACCACGCAGTTCTAAAATTGCAGAAATTAAAGGCAGGAATTAAAACCTACGCTATTACAATAAACACCTGCAGGGATGGGGGAATTAAAAGGCAGAAGAAAACCCTTATAGGGTAACAGCAAAAAATAAAAGATCTCTGAACGCCTTGATCTTCCTTGAACCCTTGTTTGACTCTGATCATCTGAGAATTAACAGAAAATAATGAAGTGAGTGTAAGAGAAGTTCCTTAATAGATGAAGTAAACCCTAATTGAACCTATAGGGCAAAAGTAAAAATAAATAAAAATTAAATTTAAATAAGAAAAGGATCGGAACTAAGCTTTTTAATTGGCATGATGCGTGGCTGAAGGATTTTTGATTAACCCTGAAAATTTGACGCAAAGAAGGAAAGAATTTTAGTGTATGATTGATCTACAAACCCTAAAAAGGTTTACAAACCTTACCTCTGAACCTAACAAGTTTATTTAAGAAAACTTATTGTGACCTAAAGGGGTTTGTAAGGCTAAAATGCGTTAATGGATAACACCTACCCATAGCAGTGATTAGTGATCATGATGAATAAAAATCAGGGTTTTAAACATTAAACTATTACCCTAAAATAATCATTAGTAAAAAAACAAAAAAATGATTATTTTTAATACAATAAGAAAAATCGGGTTTTCGATTAAATAATCAATAGTTATAATTTTATAAAAACAATTTATTAAAATAAAAAATATAAATAAATAAAAGAAAGAGTTATAATAAAAATAAAGGAAAAGGAAAAAAATTGTTTATGTAATTAAAAATAAAAAATAAAATTAAAAAAAGTTAGCTGGGATTCTGTGTGGTATAGCTGAGAAGGTACACCATGGGCTTGCCAGTTTGTAGGCGTTGGATTTGAATCTTGGAACATTGAATGGCTGAGAGGCGACAGTGCATCATGAACCCTCATCGCGCGTGTGTACCTGATCCTTGAACAAGAAAATATGAAAAAATATGGTCATATGCCTGGGTTCGAACCCAGGTCTTTTGGATTAGAAACCTTTTCTATTCACCAACTGCATCACACGCTTTAGTCATTAAATATATGTAACATATATAGTATATATTAATTATGGTATCAAATGGAGCAATTCAAACGCGCAGTCAAACATGGGCCCGGCGGTTGTTCACAAGCCAATCACGGGAGGAGAGAGATGGCCTGGATCTTTTGACCAGCCAATGAGGGACGGAGAGAGGTCACGAATGCTGACCATCCAATTGGTATCGCACGCGTGTGACAAAGGAACTGCGTTCATCATCTTCTTCCTTTTTTCAGATTTATTTGCTACGGCTCTCCTGCAGTTTTGCTACGGTCCTGGCTTTGCACCTTCGTAGCTAATAATTCTGGAAAAACAAAACTCAGATTTTAAACGTTATACGAATTCAAAAGATACCCAGACTTACTAAATTGAATGTTACGAATTCAGTGGTGCAATCGGTTTGTCCTGAAAAGGCCTGGATCTATGGGAACAAAACACATCCTTCATCATGCCCTAACAATGGCATCTCACCGTCTTGGCTTCAAACTTCATGGATTATGGTTCTGTCCTTCACTAAAGCACTCCACAAACTCAAGCAAATCGTTAAATCACATTAAAGCATGGTAGTTTATGAGATACGAAAAACAGAATATGCATGAATATGGAGATGCTTAGTATATGAATTCTTGGCGCGTTTACATGCTATAAAATCTCTAAACTTACTCTATGATACCTTTTGAGTTGAATGAAACGAATGTTTGGATTTGAGGATGCTTGGAATGACCTATGCCAACTTTCACTTTCTTTGAAGTTCTTGAATTTGGAAACCCTGATGCTCCTTCTCCAAAAATTCGTCCCTCTCATGCTGCAACTTACTTGTATATATATAAGAAGAGAATTAGGTTTGAATTGTGGGCTTGGACCTCATGTTCAAAGAGAAAAAAAAATTGATTGAAAAATAATGTGGAAATTTGCTATTTTTGGACTTTATTGTTTTCAATCTTTTCTAATCCCCTTTGTACGAAATTTAATTCAAATTAATCATGTTTGGATGATTGGATTTGATTGGGAAATCATTCTTTTGATAAAATCTAATTTATTTCATGTTTTACTTAATTTATTTAACATTTAAATGAATAAAATTCAAATAAATGAAATAAATATCATAAAGATAAAATAAATAGGTTTATAAGTCTTGGTATGGTCCATGGGTATGTTTGAAATCCACAACTTAGGGCCAAGAATTCAAATTATCAACATTCTCTATTTTGCATGAAGTGTAATTTCTCAAAAGCGGCCAACTTGTGCAAACCATAACTCGTTCAATACTTGTCGTATGAAGATGTTCTAGGACTTTTTGGAAAGCCCAAGATGTCCTCTATAAGCCACTTTGGAACATATTTTACTTTTGATGAGTTTATCTTGAAGATATGGCTCTTGACAAAAAACAACTTTTTGCGATCTTCTAGAAGGACCTATAATGTATTGGCTTATATCTCTCAAATGGTGCATTTCTTGACTTTGAGCCCAACATCAAAGTTGTAGAAATGAAATTTCCTTGGGAATAGGCTTTGGTTAGGGAATTTCTGATGAAGTATGAGAGAGATATGATCAGTCAAAGTTGGGTTGACTTTCTCCTATGAAAACCCTAATTTAGAAACTTTTTGAGTTGTTGATTTTTGATCTTTCCTTGATGAACCATGATCAATTCTTGATCAAATGGTGAATGATACTTCAATATGAGGGTGTTGACAAAAAATCAAGAGTTTTGACTGTACTTTGACCACAGTTGACTTTTAGGTCAAACAAGTCGACTGTTGACTTTCTGAGCAATTGAGTGACCAGTCTTTTGTATTGAACCCTGAATTTTGTTATGGAGATAGTGTGGAGTATCATAGGCCATATGGGATGCCTTGGAGCCTTTGGTTCATTGATTTTTGCAACAAAACCCTAGTTTTTGAACTTTGTTTAGGAGAGGGTGTTTTTGAGCTTTGTACCTTGATTTGAATTTTGAATAGGAGAAGTAGTATGGGAAAATTTTGGGGTATGACATTGGCCATACAGAGATATATCTTAGCTACTTGAAGAGACCTTGAACAGAAGACACATCTCGAGAGCCAGAGCGCTAAGAACGCAATATGTTTTTCGTCGGAGACTTCATCGTTTGTTTTATTATGGTGTTTTATAGTAAACACAGTGTAGGTGGCTTTAATCTCACCAAACTTTATGGTATCAATTTCCATATAGTTGGGGTCAAAATCTTCCCTCGTTGGTCGAAGCCCTGTGATAGCCGCTATATCGAAGAGAGTTGGGGTAACCATATCACATGGGAGATGGAAGGTATTGTGAGAAGCATCCTAGAAATACATGGACGTTACCAACATGGTTTGGTTATACTCTAAACCAGTTTTTGATAACAGGATTAGATCATAAATCCCTAATTCTTTCCAGAATGAGGCTTTTTTGGCCTCAACTTTAGCTAACCAAGCGTAATATAGATCAAAGTCTTTTGCTAAGGGAATTTCCCTGAAGACCCTAAGGATATTGGTCAGGTATTATAACCTAATTATTTCTTGGACTACAGAAGCTTTAGTCGAAGAACCTTCAGTGGCAGTATTTTCAGCAAGGAGTGGTTTGCCCTTATCATCTATCTTATTTCTACTATGTAAAGGCCTAGTCTTATAGTAAGCAGGAAAGAATTTATTTTGAAGATGAGTATTACTACCAGGTAAAGGACCCATGAAAGCGTGAGTTTTTCCAGAAAGCATGAAAGGGATAATTATCTGAGAAGCGTAAATAGCGTGAGTTTCCTCCAGATTTGGTTCTGGGATGCATTGTTGATTTCCCACATGTGAAGGATGTTGAAGTTGATGAACAGGATGAGAAGCGGTCACGGTTTGCATCGTTTGGTTTGATCGGTGGATGAAGCCATGGATGAATTTCATAAAAAGATAAAGAAATATTGAAAAAGGGTTTTGTTCCTGCGTTTGAAGATGCTAACGGAAAAAAACGATGGTGAGTAGAAAAGAAGGTATTGCAAACGCAGAAACCCTTTATTTAAAGTTTTAGTAAAAACCCTTCAATTTTCTATTTTATTCGGTTAATGAAGTCAACAAGACACGTGTCAGCAGCTGATTTATCCATCTGACGGTCCAACAGTTGTTAGCCTTACTCCTAATACCTAGGAGCAATGATCATAAGTAATGTTAAGACGTGGGAACGCACATTCTGAAGCGACGTTTTTAAAATGACAAGATGTTTTGAAAGAAAGTTCATAAATGATTATGACGTTATTCAAAATCTTGGAACTCAAAAGTTTTGGAAAAATCGAAATCTCAAAGTATCAAGAAATGCCCATTTCTACTTATCTCTCGAAACAAGCATTTATTGGGGGCAATTTGTTAGCTGGAGATTTCGAATACTATTTATATTAATAAAAAATATAATTCTCGGAGGAAGAATGACTTTGAATGGCTATTTTTGAGATTGTCATATATCATGAAGGTTCCTAAATCGAAGCTGAATTGGAATAGGTGACCTTCGAAATCTTAAGTGGCCTTCGAAACATAAAAGTTGAGGAAAATTAGGATGTTTTGATATATTCTCATAAAGGACACGTTGCTACGAGTCGAATAAGGTTCGAGCGGGAATATTTGAAATTCAAAGAGTTTCGTTTGAATCAAGAAGGACATATGGAGCCTCAAGAATTCGAAGTGCATGCAAGCGAGCAACGTGGCATTTCATTAGAATAGGACCGTTAGGATCGAATTAGTATAAATAAAGGTCTTAGTGGTAGGATCCAGGGGTGTTCATTTTGTACAAATCACTCACAAATCACTCAAGTATCAAGCGTTAGAGAAAGAGTTTTCGCTGAGAAATGTATGTGTAACACCATTACTTTTTATATATTTGTCTTTCCTTTACAAGAACGAAGTATTTTAACATTCCTTTATTTTCTCATTGAATCTTTACAATTTATTTCGTTGTATTTTGTCTAGTTTTACTTTATAGTCATTCATAGATTAGGATCATCTCGTTAAAGAAAACCAAAACTCAGAAAGTATGAATCGAATCATCATAAAAGATAACTTTTCGACACATGTCCTAGGATCAATCTAGTCGATCCTGCGAGTAACCAAAGTATATTCATAGTTTGGAGGACTAGCTGTTGTTTACCGGAAATCACCGTAAACACATACATTGACTTGGGTTGGATTTGAACAAGTCCAAATTGTCTCGAAACAAGATTGGGTTGATAACTGAGGAGGCTATAGTGACTCTTCATAATTCACAGCCTATAGGATAACATTTTAGGAGTTAAAAATGCCTCCCAAATGGCTATAGATTCAGCCTGTTGTTCTGGTAAAGGGGCAGGAAATTCTCGAGTAAACCATTTTGGACCTACTTTCCTCTCAACAAAAGGAGCCATCAAAGGACTAAATCGATAATGCTTTGCAAACATTATCATGTAAGCTCGAAAGGCTTCAGGTGTCATACCCCAATTTTTGACCCTAAGATCATACATCATTTGCACCTCAATCATTAATAAAGGGCTTCATTTTGGAGTTCTATTTTTGGTGTTATACTCACTTCATCTCTAAGGGGGGTCATTAGGCACCATTGTTTTTTTACTTGTATATATTATACTTACCAAAATACCAAAAATATTGCTTTGTTCTTTTTTTTTTGTGTTTCGTAGGTATTAATCCAAAGCATCTTCCAAACAAGGCATTTTTCAACAAGCAATCGATTGCACAAGTAGAGCAATCGATTGCACTCACCTGTTTTGCACCAAATTTGCATTCTGTCTCTTGTGCAATCATTTACACCAATAGAGCAATCAATTGCACCCACTGTTTTTGCTCTAGATTTGTGCTTTTTGAAGAGGAGAAATTGATTGTACCATTAGAGCAATCGATTGCACCAGTGCGAAATATGAAAAATGAAGGCAATTTTCAGCTTTTAAGGAGTGTGTCACAATATTCATGTGTGGGGTGAATGTTCTAGATTGGACAATCAATTCTTTACATTGTCTTGATCAAGTCATAACATGTACCCTCACTTGATGACATGTACACCATCGGATCATAATTTTGGCTCCAATTTCATTTACCAAGCCTAACTCCAAACCACCACTAATCCCGAGCCTAAATCCTATAAATAGAGGCCTCTACCTCTTCATTCAACAAGCTTTGATAGCCAAACTTTCCTTGCTAGAATTTCTCTTGAATTCTTTTCCTCTCCAATTCTCTCCAAAAATCACCTCACGCAAAGTTCACTTTCATAAAAGTTAGTAAGATTCACATTGAATCTTACTAAGTTTTGAACAAAACCTTCATCCATTCACTCTTTTCTTTCATTTGTTCATCATCAATTTTGGAAAATCAAAGCATTGTTGTTTGTTCTTGAAGTGGATTTGAAGTTTTGAGCAAGAAAGTGGTAAATCTCTAGATCCATTCCATTCTTCAAGATGTGATCTATTGTTGTTTATGCTTGCTACACCTTTGGTGTTATATTGGTGTTAATTGCTTGTTATTTGATGGATTTTCATACACAAGTTGATCCAAGGTCATAAGGTGTTTGGTATAATGTTTAAACAAGTTTTCCCCCTTTGATTGCTGTTTTTTGAAAAAATGCATAGTGCAATCGATTGCTCTCTTTGTGGAATCGATTGCACAATTGTTAAAATGCGCAGATTTTGAAAACTGAAAAGGTGCAATCGATTGCACCATTAGAGCAATTGATTTCATGCTGACAGAATGGTATTTTTTTCCTTTTTTGAACTTGTTTTGGTTCTAATTCTTCTTCTACTCCTTTCTTTTGATATTTTCTTTGAATCACAAGTTTAGAGGTATAATTCCTCTCCAATGTCAATGGACTTAGGGCGTTGATAGGATGAAAATCCAAATCCGCAATATTAAGTGATTGAACTTGAAGATGGAAGGAACTTTTGGATGTGGTTCCATCTTTCATTTCTTTTTATTTTGGTCGATGAAAATCTTCAACATCATGAGAGTTCTTTTGGATTCTAGATGAAGATGAGACCGCTACCTATTTTCTTTTCGTGCGGTATTGCTTTCGGAGAATGATCTATATATCCTTTCTCTCGCATGCATTAGCACAAAAATTGTTGACCGATCTCATTGTAGGGTGACTTCTACATAAGTCACTTGGCGATCTACTTAACATAGTGCAACATTTCTCCCGAATAAAAAGATCCTATATGGAAGAGATTGCATGTGGTTGATTTAAGACTTATGGAAGTTTATCGTGTAGTCACTATGATTTTGTTAAGCTTCTGATAAACTTTCATTGAATTTAAATCCGAGATCATCATTCACTCACCATCGATCTTTATTACTAACATTTCGATGATATACTTGACAAGTTTCAAGATGGTCATCTTGCTAACAATTAACAATTGACTTTAATTTCCGCATTTTTATTATATTGCTCTTTATATTTCTCGCTTTATGCTTTCTTTTATTTTTTCCTTCATCATTCATCATTGTTTATGTTTCCGTTATTTCCCCTTTGTCCATTTGGAAGTATTGTTTATTTTTCCGCTATTTTCATTTTGTCCATTTGGACCATACTCTATTTTTGTGCTAAAACATTAATAAACAACTAAAAACGATACAAAAACACTTAAGGTTCTCTATCTATGGACTATTGGTTACTATCCCGAGCACTTTTTGAGACTTGAACTTTTTGGACTTAGCACCTTTGGACCTTGTTATTTTGTTGTTGTTTTGTCTGACATTGGGTTGTTGTCTGTTTGTGTGTGTAGGTATTTTCTCGAAAGTCCTTGATGGTTAATTCCAAGGCATTGTGATAAGGAATTCATCTGTACGCAGTCGTTACTCTGCCCGATTTTCGTCAGAATTTTATAATGTGTTCCAAGGCTTGGTGCAAGTGGTGTTAAAGATAATCAAGTTCATCCCGATCCCCAAGTGGTAATGCGTTGGTTTAGTGTTGGTAGTCCAAAGGATGAAAAATCTACCTTGACTCTTAAAGTCTAGTGTTGGCTTCTTTTTGGTTAGATCGTTCTTTCCTTAGCATTTATTTTACGCTCTAGGATAGTCCCTTCATCTCCCCCCTTCTTAGATTTTCAAAATCTTCTCTCTCTTTTTCCAAAATCTTCTTATGTTTGTAAAACTCTTTTAAAAAATCTTTTGCCCTTATTGAAATTTTTTTCGAAGTTTAGACATGATTAATTGTTGTAGTGAGTTGCGATACCCCACGATTTTGACATTGATTGATATGATGGAATCTTTTCCACTTGAAAGAGCTAGTGGCATACTTGTTGATTTTATCCAAGTTGGAGCCCTTCTTTCATTTATGATGCAAAATATCCATCCTTTATCATGTTAAAAATCAATGGCTGAGTATTCTCCCCTATGATGATAAAGTGTTTATCCCTTTTAAAAGTCTTCCCTTTTAAGCAGAACTACATTAGCTCTGACTTCTCCATTGCACCGAGGAGGTATGTAGGCATAAGACGTAATGTCTTGCCGAGCTTATTTTAAAATCAAACAAACCTTTCTTTTGCATACAATAAACACAGATTTTCAAAAAGGTTCATGTGGAGTACCACAGATATGAGGGGTGCTTAAAACCTTCCCCTTGTATAATCAACACCCGTACCTATGATCTCTTTTTGTTTTAAAAACAAACTTTGGGTTTATGTCGCTCTTTTCCCATTTCCTTTGGAAACAATAAAGCGTGGTGTCATACCCCAAAATTTACCCGATATAACTTGCATCTGTCAACTTAATAAGGGCGTTAAAAATTAGGAGCCATAGGGTTTAATAGATCTATTATTAAACTCGCTCTCTTATAAAACTCCCTTATAAGCTGATTTTAAAATAAATAGAGGAGCGAATAGCAAATATTCGAGGTTCAATTTGTTTGGGGCCCAATTGCTTTTTCACCATTTATTCATTTCTATTATTAATTTATTTTTGATTAGTGATACCATTATATAACTTTGTTAGTCATGGGTTTTAATTATATATTATTAGGGAGGTTAACCATTTTGCTATTATTGATTATTGACAACTATTAATATTATAAGTAGGTTTATTGGGTTTAATTAGGAGTACATTATTAGTTAATTGGTTCATTTTACTGATTTATTTAATTAGACAGATCAATTTAAGTTATGGGTTTGCTGCTGTCGTTTTTTATTTTTGGGCCACAAAGCAAATAAAGAAAAACAGTCATTGGGCCTATTATGCTGGGTCAGGTATGGACCAGGGAGTGGACCAGGTCAAACCGACCCGACCACTATTCATCATCTTCCTCTATGCCCCAAAACCCTAATTCAGCGCCGCTGCAAGCTTCCCCACGCGGCTCCTCACCACCATCAATTGCCCAGGCCCATAGAATCAAATCTCAGATCAAACGGAATCACAATCAACAGAGATCGAATCTAATATTAACAAAAACAAAATCACAACTTAATAAAAGATTTTATTGAATCAAATATCAATTACAATCCGAATCAAAACTAAAATACAATCTTTCCTAATCTGAATTAAACCCTAGGTATAAAATCTAAGAATAAACAGAAAGAGGGGGACGAAAAAAGGGAAGGGGGAAAATCGGAGACGAAACACAAGGACGAAATTGGAGAAGCCTTCAACTTTCAAACTCGTATCTTCAAACCTACGAACAGAAAGAAGGAGATCGGAGAGCTCTTCTTCAACTACGGCGAACCCTAAACCTTCAAAGTGGTGCCTTCGAATCTGCAGGAGGAGAAATTGCGGAGAACGAAGCCCTCAAGCCCGGCCGCGCCACCGTCGATGAATACCTGCATAACAAAGAGCGAAGGGTGAGATTGACATCGAGATCGGAGAGAACGAAGAACAGAGACCTTTACGCAAGAGGTAAGCCTCAACCACTTAGCTTAAGGTGTTGTATTGATGAACCTGTTTTGAGTTTTGGGTTTGATTGTTGTTTAAGCATCGATTTCTGAAAAATTGGTTTAGGGCTCGTATTTTAGGTTAGGGTTTGAACTGATGGTTTCATGGAGATTGGGTTGAGTTTCTGGGTTTTTTTTTATGAAGGGGGAGGTTGAAGAAGATGAAGATGGGTTCGGTTTCGTTCTCTGGGTGTGGGAAGAAGATGAAGATCCTCATCTTTCTTTTTGTGTTGTTTTTTTGGGTTCTATTGTTTGAAAGGAACGTAAGAGAATGGAGAGAAATGAGAGGACAAGAGAGGAGTGACAGAACCGAGGGAGTTATGGGGAAGAGAGAATTTCTTTTTTTTTTAGAATGGAAATAGAGATAATCCTATCTCTTTACGACCACCCATAGTGCGACACCTGGTTGTCTCATTTGGGCCTTTGAATTGTTTAGGGCCAAGCCCCTTCCTATTCACACACCCCTTAATTTCTATCTAAAGCAAAGTGCACCCCCTTGAATTTATAAATAAAATTTAATTTAACTTTTTTTTTTTATAATTCTAATAATTTGCTTAATTGTTTGGTTTATTTAATTTTCTCCCTGAACCGACTATACCTATTAGTCGCATTAGGCGAGAAATAATTTTTGATTAATTTAATTTATCTGTTAATAATAATTAGTCCTTTATTTAATTCTCTCCTCGACCCGACTAAAGCTATTGGTCGCAAAGACGAGAGATAAAAAATGGTAAAATTCTTTATTTAATTCTCTTCTCGACCCGACTAAATCTATTAGTCGCATTAGACGAGAGATAAAAATATATAAATAATAAAATACATTTTATTTGCTGCCCGCGACGATCAAACCTATCGATCAGAGTAACCAGCAATACCCCGTAATCCGTTAACTATAATGATCAAACCTATTGATCATCGCAACTAACGGTGCCATATCAAATCAGGGTTGTACGCCCCAAACATCTCAAAACACACTAAACTACGCCACTACGGATTTCATCCTTCTCAATCAGGTAACTCAAAACGCCTTTCAAATCAAAACTACGATAGGCCATTCAAAAAGCCTTTAAACAATTTCAAACCACAAATTCTAAATTCAAAAGGCGTACAACCCTGTGCCCGAACTACGTTGACTCTGATTCTCCATAAGGAGATACGTAGGCACTTGGATAACCAAGGCGAGTCCCCTTCCCCATAAATCTCATCTTTCCCCTGTTCATTTCCTTAGCTATTGCCTTAACATTTTTTAGCCATAAACCTCACAACGCTCTTAAGCTACAAACCTTGAATAAAAACCTTAGGAAAGGGTTGAGGGTGCCTAACACCTTCCCTCAACCTGATTATAATAATCTTACCCCGATCTCTAAACTGCATAGGGTTTCCTATTCGCCCTTCAGAATAGGTGGTGACTCTAAGTCTTAATTTTTAGGGCAGGTTGCTACACGTGGTGGCGACTTTCGCTGAAATAATGAGTCAAGTCAATCTAATGGCTTTGATCTCATATTTTTCCCGCTACATCAGGCAGTTGACCTCCTTCATCTTGAGGGGTTAAGTAGGCTAACCTTATTCCTTCGACTGCTCTGTTCATGATAGCATCGTCGTTTTCATCAACTAATCTTTTCTTTGGCAAGACAGCCTCGAAGGTGGAATTTAACCACAGCTGCAACAGCCAAAAAGGTCCAGCAAAGAGCAAAGAGGTCCCAACTTCGTAAGCTCTCACCAGATCAGCAGATTCAACCAAGCATTCATAGAGATATCCAAGAATCATTTGGCTTAAGTCTAATTTTCTGCCAGAGTTAAGCTGATTCACTATAGCAAGATATCTTTTCGCCACCTGTAGAGATCTCGAACAGAAGACGCATCATGAGAGCTGTAACACCCCCAATTCTATACTAAACAAATAAGGCATATATTTGCATAAATCAGAGTAAAGAAGCATGCATCTCACGAGGGCGTTACACACATTTCATAATAGAGCAAATATTTTATCTTTAAACATGCAATGGTCATTTCCAAATAACACGGGATTTAAAACAACATGCAAAACGACAGCGGAATAATCATCTCATTGAATAAATGGTAAAATCGGATGATTCCCATACATCATCCACCATGTCTCAACATCTCGGCTCAAGGCCAATCATCAACAAAATAACGTATTCAAATACGAAATACAATATTGTCATACCCCAATTTTTGACCTAAGATACCACCTCATATCATAGCATATGCATCATTTGCATCTCTAACAAATTGCATAGCTTGTGTTTGTTACTTGTGACTCAGCAGGGATTTAATCAAGAAATCACTCATCAGTACAAGCAACAATCAACTAGGGTTTTGTTCTCCCTTCATCTCAAATGAACCATCTTCATCAACAATCAACATTTGGTCCTCAGAGATTCATTTCAACAAGCTCAAGGGCACTGAATCAACCAAATTAGGGTTTTGACTGAAGATAGCATACTCCTGACTTTTGCTCAGGATTTGATCTAATGACTTGGGACATGACCTCAAGACCCCAAGTGCATCATTTTGACCTAATCCATTGGCTTAGGACATCTCCTACACAAGGATTGGTCAACAGTGAAATTTCAAATCATCAGATTAGGGTTTTGAACTATCAGGGACTAAAATCAGGGATCACATTTGGGAAACCCTAAAAATCCCCAGGAAGTCAATCAAAGGTTTCAATCACCCTCAAATAATCCCTATGACAATATCCAATGGAAATTATATCTCAATTCAAGATCCACAGTCATCAATTTCATCAGGTCGACAATTAGGGTTTTTGACCTAATTCACTGAACAATTGCCTTTTTAATCAGGACATGGTGCCACAACTCAAACCATGGCTCAATATCCTCTAATACCTCAATGTGATTTATTCATACCATCCATTTGGTAAGGATAGCCTGTTTCATTTGAAATCTCCAGAAACGCGATTCGTCTGAAAAAGTCAGCTGTACAAGATCACCATTGACTTTTGGGGAATTTTGGTCAACCATGACTTTTGAAGTTTTGGATCATCAATATATGATATATGAAGTCATTTGATCAAGAAAAATCAAGAAAATCAATCAAGAATCAAAAAGTCAAAGTTTGACTTTCATACTTAGAAAATTTTTCTAAGTGTTTTTCATGATTTTTTCCAAACTTTGGAGGGGAATAACTCAAAATTTCACCTACAAACTGAAAAAAACTTCCAACATGAAAGTTGTAGATTTTGATCCAATAAACAACTTTGACACATATAATTTTTTTCCATAAGATCAACCATTTAAGAGATATGGAGCTTCAAAGTTGGTATCTTTTGAAAATTTCACTTAAAACTTCATTTTCTTCAAAGTTCATGGATCTTTTTCACCCACTTCCTTAAGGATCTTGAAGAAACTTTCAACTAGGGTTTTGAAGTGTGTAATATGAGCTTTCCAAAATGTCCAAGAGCATGAAAAAATATGGAGTGTAGCTATGGTTTTGAATTATGCATTTAGTGATCATTTTCACTTGAATTTTCACCATTTTTCACTAAGTTTCAAGACTACATGACCTATAATCCAAGCAATGATGCATAGAAGCAATAATTGAATGATATTTTCTGATTTGAAGATCAGAATGGAAGAGGATAGGAAGCTAGAGAAATAACCATGGTTAAGTCACTTTTAACCATTTGCATTTAATGTGAAAGATTCCATTTTATCTCTTAAGCCAAATTATCACTTCTTGATCAACTTGCAAGAGCTTTGCATTCAGAATCCTTGGCCTATAAATAGAGGTTCAAATCATCTTCAAACTCACACCAAAACCTCACAAAAGATAGGTTTTCTCTTTCTTTCTTGAATTGCAAGTTTCTTAAGTTTCTAAGAGGTAGAAAACTCAACCTCCAAACCCTTGAAGTTATGGCCAAAGTGATGGTTCTAGCAACTCATAAACATCATATGGGATGTGTTTGAACCACTCACACACCCCAAATCACCCCAAAACTCAGATTCACTTTTCAACCTCCATATGAACATGAAATGAGCCTTATCATGCCAAAATTCACACAAGCTCATTTCTGTCCAAACTAATGCTTCTAACACATCCTATATACCATATGTGAGCTATCCCAATCATCCTCCCTGACCTGTAACTCCAAAATCACTAAGCTTGATCCTCACTTGAACCATACTGCAGATCGGGTACCATAGATTGATCAAGAGGTTTTCAAATTGTTCCAAGCATTCAGACATGTTCCATAAGGTCCACTGAAGGTGTTCAGATCAAGAGACAACATCTGGGAGCCCTCATTTGCAGAATTCGATTTCCAGTTTTGCCATTTTTGAGGTAAGTACACTTGAACTTCAAACTCTATTCTCCATGCATCATAAATGAAATATGAACATACCATCTTGTTTCTGCACCTATGAGGATCATTAACCCTCAATCAATTGCATCTTATCTTGCACATACACGATTTCATGATCAATCTCAGAATTAGGGTTCTTCGTGTTCATCACAAAATTGATCACCTTAGAGCAAAAATAAATGAATTATGAGGGCACCATCATGATCCTTGTAAAAAACCGAGTGAGATAGACCCTTCACTTGATCAATTTGGTTCAGTTTTCAGAAATTTCAAAATCAAATTGGGGATGTGTTCTTGGCGCCATTTTCTGTTCAGAAATTTCAAATGTTCGTTTTTAAATATAATTAAATGGAGTAGTTATAATAACAAGCTGCGCGCGCAGCTGGGTTGGCAAGTGTTTTGGCTGGTGAACATAAGGGCGTGAGTTCAAGCCCTAGTGGAGACAAAACCATTTTTTTTGCAACCTATTTTCTTTCTTTTTTTTAACAAACTTCACCAATTAATTTAACCAATCAAAACTCATTATTTTCACTTCATTTTTTTTACACTCTTTATTTAATATACATATTTTGATAATATTAAAAAAAATCACAAAAAAAGATTCATTTAATATATTTTTAATTGAGTTTAAAATGACATGTTTTAAATGTTTTTAATACTTTTAAATATTATTTTTCACTTGATTTTTCAAACTTAATCACTTGTAAATATTTTTGGAGCAAACCCTAATCATCTAAGTGTTAATTGAGGATAACCTTTTTGTTTATTTTGATTAATTCGATTCCTTTCAAAATTCAAATCGTTTTAAAACAAGCGATCGCGATTCTCTTTCAAAACGATAAACCACTTCTTTTGATTAAATCTTTTTAATTGATCAATTGATTTTCAAAACGAAGTGGGGCCTCTCGAATATTAGAGAGTATAAGTCCCTTTTCTTTTTCTTTGTACAGTTTTTTAAACAGAAAACTTTTTCCAAATTACTTCCAAACAGTTTTTAAAACAATAAATCTCACATCTTTTTTCAAAACCATCCACCCTGTTTTATGAAAATAAAACAGGGGCCTCTCGAATATTAGAGAGTGTAAGTCCCATTTCTTTTCTTTTTGTACAGTTTTTTAAACAATAAAACTTCTTCAAAACAAAATCTTTTCAAAACAATTTTCAAATCATTTTCAAATCATTTTCAAAACTTCAAAGAAACAAAACTTTTCAATATACCACGGGCCTCCATGTAGGTATAAGTCCCAAGCCCTTTTGTACATACCCACTCTAGTACATGAAATTAGGTATTTCATTGTACGCCTTTTGTACATATCTCGATCAATTTGTTTTTAACTTTGAATAACAAACCAAAAATGAAGGTTTTCTTTAAATCTTCCCAAAAATACCATGGGCCTCCATGTAGGTATAAGTCCCAAGCCCTTTGTGAATACCTGTTTACATAGCTTTTGAATAAACTCAAATGGGCCTCTCCCCGAGTATGAGTCCCGAGCCCCGTGTATGCAAATGGATCATGCTTACAGGTATATTTCCTTCATAAACTCCATTATATACACACACTTTGTTATATATAACTGTTCATATTTGTTCATGTACTTGTTCATGTTTGTTCGTACTTGTTCATACTTGTGATTGTGTTATATATACTTGTTCAACTTAGTACAACACTAGGTTCCCCATAGCCTCCTATTGGGCTTCGTGCAAAGAATCCCCCTAGTTTAGGTTAGGACATAGAGTATGGTTTCCCGGTGAAATCGCTCTAAGAGCTCAAACCAACTATACCACGCCTCCCCTTGGGCTTTGTACAAACGAGTGACCCTCCCATAGCCTCCTCTTGGGCTTACAATGCAAGGACCCTGGATTGTCCCTCCCATAGCCTCCTCTTGGGCTTACAATGCAAGGACCCTCGGATAGCCTCCTCTTGGGCTTCGTACAAGGACCCACGGGCTTCTTATAAGCATCCCCATAATCCAAAAACAAATACCCTAGGAGATTAGACATTTATCATCTCTATGATAGGAGTATCTCATCTATATCATCACAAACAATCAATCAATCAATCAATCGAACTTTTTTGCCACAAGGCTGGCTAATCAATCAAACTGTTTTACCACCGTACTGGATGATTAATCAAAGTTTTTGTCACAAGGCTGACTTCATTGAAACTTTTGCCACAAGGCTGGCTGATTAATCAAAGTTTTTGTCACAAGGCTGACTTCATTGAAACTTTTGCCACAAGGCTGGTTAAACAAATAAAAACATCTTTATCATTCTAAGCACCCTAAGTGGCATGGCCCCGGGCTTATAATGAAAAGATTTTCAAACAAAAACAAACAGATGTATGTGATGATATAGATTAGATACATCTAGCATTTAGACGACATTTGTCTATTTTCCTTTGCTTCCACTAGCATAAGTGGGAACTACGATTGCTCTGACTTTCTCAACATCCCTTTGAGAATACGTAGGCACAAGGTCGATCCTTGGCGAGCAAAACAAAACAAAAAGAACTATTCAAACCTTAGCACCCGTAGACCCCGAGCTACAGATGCTCTGATTCCCTCTAAGGGATATGTATGCAGAGGATCGCGATGATCTTTGCGAGCATAATCAAACAAACACCTTAGGTCCCACCTATTTCACAAGAACCTCCACCACAACAAGAATGGAATAAACAAAACAAAGAAACCTATAGAGTACTATAGATACGTTGGGTGCTAATACCTTCCCTTCGTATAACCAACCCTCTTACCCGGAATCTCTCCCCCACTTTTTAGGTTATTGCAGCTTTTTTCCTTTTCCTCTTTTGGAAACAATAAAAAGTTTGGTCGGTACAAAAGAAAAATCATTTTTTGAGCACTCGAGCCCAAAGAAGGCATCAGGTGTCTCATCCCGAAAAAGGACAAACGATTTTTCGCCCGCGACAGAAAAATGGCGACTTCACTGGGGACGATCTTTTTATTGTTTCCAAAGAAAGGGTTATTTCTATTTGTTATGTTTTATTTTATTCTTGTTACATGTGTGGCTCCTTGGTTCTGTTACTTGTGTGATTCTGTTACAAGTGATACATTATGGACAAATCCTAACCCGGATTAAGTACACATAAGAATTAGGTGGAGGGTATAGTCATGTATGGCATACAAGGAGTTAGTCCTTAAAAAGTCAGCATGAGAATCCTTCCGCTCAGTGGAGGTTCCTTGTTTGTAGTATATGTTTAGCAAGTTCAGTTGCAAAGACATTATTGCTTTCATTGAACTGTAGAAGCTGAGTTGGCTGTAGAACCCCAACCCATCCTGGCCTTATTAGGACGTGGTGCAGAAACGATCCAGGTGAAGACTTGGATAGTTGTCATGCGGAGAACCACACTCAGACGAGTTTTTCTTGAGAATATTTCTAGCTCACAAGTTCAGTTGTGCAAGCCGGTAATATCCGAAAGAAAAATGTAGACTCTGACGTATCAGTAGAACATGTTGTACAGGTGATTAACTAGAACTATCCCATATTTGGTTCTCTGACCTCATGCTCGTGACGCTGGACCGTTGAACTTGTGTGTACCGTGTTTGTGTTACCATGTTTGTAGAGTTATGTTTGAATTACCATGTTTGCGTTACCATGTTTGAACTACCATGTTTGCCTTACCATGTTTGAATATGTGGCATTCATGCATCCATGCATTCAAAAAAAAAATCCATCTTTCCCCATAAAGAGCATGATTTTTCCAAAAAAATTTTAGAGAATTTTCTTTGCAAACATTATAGGATTAAGTTATGGAGTGGGTAAAAAGGCATACCAAAAAGTACGATTTCAAAATGCCTAATGTGGAAAGGCTGAAAGAGTTAGCATCTTCTGTACAAGATCCTTCTGATTTTAGGAAAAGCCATGGAAAGCTTTTGCCTATCTTGAACACTCATGTTGATGAAGGACTTCTCAAAACTCTGGTTCAGTTTTATGATCCCGTCTACCGGTGTTTCACCTTTCCAGACTATCAGTTGGTACCAACCTTGGAAGAATATGCCGATCTTTTGGGTATTCCTGTATCTGACAAAATACCTTTCAATGGTTTGGAAGCCATTCCTAAGTCACCCGTCATTGCAGCAAGTATCCACTTGAAGAAATCTGAAATAGAAAGTAATTGGACTACCAAAGGAAACTTTCCGGGTTTAACTTCGCAGTTTCTAATAAAGAAAGCCTTTGATTTCATTGACACTGGTAGCATGATAGCTTTTGAAGCTGTACTAGCCTTGCTCATCTATGGGTTGGTTCTGTTTCCCAACGTCAACGACTTTGTTGATATCAACGCCATAAAGATCTTTCTGATTGGAAATCCCGTTCCGACTTTGCTTGGTGACATGTATTTCTCTGTCCATCATAGGAATCGCCAAGGCGGTGGAATCATTGTATGTTGTGCACCTCTTTTGTACAAATGGATTGTTTCACACTTACCTAAGTCTCCTATTTTCACGGAAAACCGAGAAGGCTTACGTTGGCCTCGAAGACTTATGTCACTTACTAATAATGATATTCATTGGTATACCTTGGCTCGCTGTGGTACAGAAACCATTGATAGTTGTGGAGAGTTCGCCAACGTACCTCTCATTGGCACACAAGGAGGAATTAACTATAATCCGGTCCTAGCCCGACGACAACTCGGGTATGCAAATTCAGTTAAACCAATGGGTCTCGCAGTGGAATGCTACTTTTACCGAGAAGGGGAGGATCCTCAAAGGTTGAAGACAAGAATGGTGAGAGCTTGGTACGACGTCCGAAAAAAAGAAAAAGGTGGGGAAAGAAACTGCATTGCTACGAACGCCTACACCAGCTGGGTGAAGAAAAGAGCAAAGGAGTTTCAAATGCCTTATGATTATGAAAAACCCATGTTCCCTGTGGTGTCTCAACTACCCAACATTCCCATTGACACTACGGAAGAATACCAAGAGATTTTAGCCAAGATGAGGTCAGAAAAAGACGCTTGGGAAGAAAAGTTTCGTAAAACTGATGAGGAAAATAGAAAGTTGAAGAAAAGAGTGAAAGATCACGAAGAAACTCTCTATTATCAAGATGGATGGCTCATGAGTAAAGATGAGAAGATTCGTCAGAAAGATGCTGCAATCAGAAGATACATCAAAGAAAGCAAGAGAAATCTTGAAGGTTCAACAAGCAACGCTCCGATGCCTGACAAATGGAAGAATATGGTTGACAAGCTGAGGGCTGAAAAGGCCGAGTTGAAAGCTTACAATGGGAAGGAAATCATGAAGCTCAAACTGCACAACGCATTTGGTTCCTCGTCCGATGAGGATGCTTAGGATTTGTTTAGATTTTCATTTATCATTTGCTTTTGTAAGGAGCTACGCTCCAATGTTGTAACATTTTCTCATTATTTCAATAAAAGAATAGTTTGTGTTCAAATGTTTGCAAGGAAATAATCTTTAAAATGTTTGGAAAAATCATAAATTTCTTTTTGCATACATCATTCTGCATATCGAGTCTGTTGTATAGAGTCTCATCTTTTGGATCTTTCTCCATTAGATCGTCAAGCTGTCGCGTCTCAAAGTTTCTCGACCGCGTTCGCAATCAGATCACAGATACAATACTCGTTCAAGCAGAAGAAGAGTGATGGAACACTCTGAACAAGAGAATATTGAGCTCCGTGGTACAGTGACCACCCTTCAGGAAAAGTTGGAAAATCTCACTACTCTGGTTGACTCCTTGATGGCCGCACAGAATCAGCCGCCACCACCCAACAGTCAAGCGACGGTAACATCTGAAGTCACTACTCCAGTTTCTACAGTTGCATTCGGTATTCCATCTTTCTCTATGCCAGAAGGTTGGGGCCCGCCTTTCAGCTTTGGTACAGGTTTCCGTCATAATTTCTCTGGGGTTCAAACAACTACAACTGAAGCGCCTGCTGCGCAAGGTTCGGCATTTATTCCACATTCAGGGGTAACTTTTTCCCAAATCACTATGGTACTTTCTCAACCCACTATGACAGTTCCGACCCCTACGGTTCACACTATTCCCTACGATGGAAATGAGATTTATCATGATCAAGGTGATAGCACAAATCAGCGTAATCTTGTGGAAGATCTCCAAGAACAGTTCAACAAGATTCAACTGGAAGTCAAAGCTATTCGTGGCAAAGATTTGTTTGGAAAGAATGCCCAGGAGCTATGTTTGGTTCCCAGTGTACAAATACCTGCTAAATTCAAGGTCCCAGACTTTGAGAAGTACAAAGGTAGTTCTTGTCCACAAAGTCATCTCGTGATGTATGCCAGAAAGATGTCTACTTATGCAGATAATCATCAGTTGCTTATCCATTACTTTCAAGACAGTTTGACTGGTGTCGCACTGAAGTGGTACACAGGCTTGGATAGCACTAATATTCGGACTTTCAATGACCTAGGCGAGGCCTTTGTCCGACAATACAAGTATAACTCGGATATGGCTCCGGACAGAGATCAGCTTCGGTCCATGGCTCAGAAAGACCATGAAGCTTTCAAAGAGTATGCCCAACGTTGGAGAGAAACTGCTGCTCAGATTAATCCACCATTAAAAGAGAAAGAGATGACAAAGATCTTCTTGAATACTCTCAGTCCTTTTTATTATGAACGCAGGATTGCTAGTGCTCCAAGTGATTTCACCGAAATGGTAAACATGGGGATGCGTCTAGAAGAAGGAGTCCGAACCGGACGTCTGACTAAAGAAGGTGGATCTTCGAGTGGAACCAAAAAGTTCGGAAGTGGTTTCCCAAAGAAGAAAGAACAAAGTGTTGACATGGTATCCCAAGGGAGGCCAAGAGGAAACGTCAATCGTCAACGACAGGTTGCTGCTATCACACCAGTCGTTAATACAACACCGAATCCGGGATTTACCCCGCAGTTTCAACAACAACAGCCTCGACAACAGGCTCAACAACTTAACAATAATCAGAATCGTGTGCAAAGAGCTCCACAGTTTGATCCGAATCCAATGACCTACACAGAATTGTACCCTGCTTTGATTGAAAAAGGTCTCGTTCAAACTAGAGCACCACCACCAGTACCTGAGAGACTCCCATGGTGGTACAAAGCTGAGGTCTCATGCCCTTATCATCAAGGAGCACCTGGACATGATCTTGAGCATTGCATAGCTTTGAAATATGAAGTTCAGAGGTTGGTTAAATCTAATCTCCTCTCGTTCAGAAATTTGAATCCAAATGTGCAAGCAAATCTGCTGCCCAATCATGGAGGGCATGTTGTAAACATGGTGTACGGATGTCCTGGTCCATACCGGGTCTATAATATCAATTACTCAAGAGCCGATTTGGTACAAATGCACGCTACTCTCTGTCGAGGGCAGAATTTTCGCCAACATCAATACGGTTCCTGTAGAATATGTTGTGTGGACCCTCACGGGTGTTCGATTGTGAGAAGAGATCTCCAAGTGCTGTTAGATAATGGTACTTTTCAGATCTACAGAAATAGGGATGAAAATGAAGTTAACATGATAGGATGTTATCCGCATGAGCTTTTAGTCTCAGATATCAACTCGGAAATGCCTAAAGTTAACGTCATCGTTCCTCATTTCAACATGCCTGAGCGCATGGAAGTTACTTACAACAAGCCAAGGGTTCCTGTTGCTCCTTTGATCATTTGTCTACCTGGACCTGTTCCTTATGACTCTGACAAGGCAATTCCATACAACTACAATGCAACAATGATAAAGGATGGACAAGAAGTTCCTTTACCAACTCTTTCATCTGTCGTAAACATCGCTGAGGTGAGTCGAGTAACAAGAAGTGGACGTGTGTATACCCCACTACCTTCAAAGCAGCCTGTTACTCCTGCAACCGGACAAAATCCTGTCAATACATCAGTGGGGAATCCTGAGGAAACTCCTGTCAGTAATACAAACACTGATATTGGTCAATCCAGTGGAACCAATGTCAATCCTGATTTTGATGAAATTTTGAAGCTTATCAAAAGAAGTGAATACAAGATTGTGGATCAGCTTATGCAGACTCCTTCAAAGATCTCAATACTTTCATTGCTGTTGAATTCAGAAGCCCACAGGGAAGCCCTGAT
Organism: Vicia villosa; assembly: GCF_029867415.1. Classification (NCBI taxonomy): domain Eukaryota; kingdom Viridiplantae; phylum Streptophyta; class Magnoliopsida; order Fabales; family Fabaceae; genus Vicia; species Vicia villosa. Next base: position 96,360 of record NW_026705755.1, read on the forward strand.
GAGAGTTTTGGATCAGGCTTTTGTAGATCATGATGTGACTGTTGACCATTTTGATGGGATAATAGCCAACATAACTGCTTGCAACAATTTAAGCTTCTGTGATGAAGAACTCCCCGAGGAGGGCAGAAATCACAATCTTGCTTTGCACATTTCTATGAACTGTCAGTCAGACTCTTTGTCCAATGTGTTGGTAGACACCGGATCTTCCTTGAATGTGATGCCAAAGACGACCCTTGCTCGCTTGTCTTACCAAGGAATGCCTATGAAGTTCAATGGTGTAGTTGTCAAAGCATTTGATGGATCGCGAAAATTTGTTATCGGCGAAGTCAACCTTCCCATGACAATTGGTCCACATACATTTCAAATCACCTTCCAGGTCATGGACATGCAAGCTGCTTATAGCTGTCTGTTGGGACGACCATGGATCCATGAAGCAGGGGCAGTAACTTCTACGCTCCATCAAAAGTTAAAGTTTGTAACAAATGGAAAATTGGTAACAATAAGTGGAGAACAAGCCTTGATGGTGAGCCATTTATCCAATTTCTCTTTCATAAGTGCCGATGATGTGGAAGGAACGCAGTTCCAAGGTCTCTCTTTAGAAGACGAATCTTCCAAAAAGAAAGCATCGATCTCTTCTTACAAAGAGGCAGTGAAAGTAGTGAAAGATGGAACTACCACTGGCTGGGGGCAAGTTGTGATCCCTACCAAGAATGAAACTAGAGCAGGTCTCGGATGTTCACCAACATTCTCAAACTGCACCAAGAAGGATGAAACCCTTCGACCAATCAAAGAAACATTCATTAGTGGAGGATTCCTTAACCCAATTCCTCAAGAGGTTAATGTCCTTATCGAAGAATGCATTGAAGAAGGTCTACCTGATCCTGAAGAAGAATGGAAATGTTATCTCAATGACTCGGGATACATATCTCAGGAAGAACCATATCCTCCTTCAGAGAAAACAAGTGCTAAAGAAATTCCGCCTATTCCTGCAGAGGTTTGGGACACCTTGGGACAACCAAGTGGAAAATTTGATTACATGGTGAAATACACTGCACCTGAAAGTTCAAGGATTGCGATTGAAGATATCCAACCAACTGGATGGGGAGATCCCTTTGAATATAATAGTCAACCAAAAGAGGCTTATCAGCTCTGTCAATTTTCTCAGCAGCCTGAAATTACTGAAGATTTCAGCTTCAATGCATCTGCCAAGGTTCATAATCCTGAAGATGGTTATTATCACATAAATGCCATTTTTGAAGATGAAGGGGAAGATGGTCCCGCAACTGACTCGGAAAGTGTCGCTGACAATGAGTCTCTTCATCCTGAAGACTGGGAAATACACCCTGAAAATTCTGAAGATTGTGACTCGTCTTATGCTCTTCAAGAAGTAGAAGAAGACCGTTTCAACTCTACAAAGAACAAGAGTGACAAACCAGGACCTTCAAATCCTGCTCGACCTGCGGTCAATGTCATTACTGAAGATAATTCTGAGGAGAATTTTCCTGAATACATAATACACAGAGGAGTTCGTTGCTACTGGAAGGCTGTCGACGTTCCGAATGTTGTTCGCCGCTCAAAGTAATCACCTCGCTGTTATTTTGACCTCCTGCCTTGCCCAAAGCAGAGAGATGTTTTATAGGGCTTTTCTTTTAAATGTTCCGCCCAAATAACTTTGTGTATAGGGCTTTGTTTTAAAAGTTTCCCTCTTTGTCCTGCCCAAGGCAAATGAGTTTGTGTTTAGGGCTTTGTTTCAAAAATGAATCATAAATAAAGTGTCATTTTGAATTCCCTACATTATATGTTTTATTTTTGCTTTTTTCTGGAAATGGTAATCCTAAAAAACCAAAATAAAAAAAAAAACTTTTTCAAAAAAAATCTGCATACACTCCTGCATTCATAAATTTTCTGAAATAAATATAAATCACATGTGCAAATTAACTATTGATAAACCCATTGAATGCAATAACCCTATGCCCTCTCCCAACTTTGAGTTTCCTGTGTTCGAAGCCGAAGAAGAGGAAGAAGAGGAGATCCCGGACGAGATCTCTCGGTTACTTAAGCACGAGGAAAGAGCCATTCTGCCTCACAAAGAGCCTTTAGAAAAGATCAATTTGGGTTCTGAAGAAGACAAAAAAGAAGTGACCATTGGATCGCTGCTTGATACTGATATCAAGAGTAAGTTGACAGACCTTCTCAAAGAATATGTTGACGTGTTTGCCTGGTCCTACCAAGACATGCCTGGGTTGGATACCAATATTGTTCAGCATTACTTGCCATTGAAGCCAGAATGTCCGCCGGTTAAGCAGAAATTGCGAAGGACTCACCCTGATATGGCTAACAAGATCAAAGTGGAAGTTCAAAAACAGCTCGATGCAGGTTTTCTTGTCACCTCTGAGTATCCTCAATGGTTGGCTAACATAGTGCCAGTTCCGAAGAAAGATGGAAAAGTCAGAATGTGTGTTGACTACCGTGACCTGAATAAGGCCAGTCCAAAAGATGACTTTCCCTTACCACATATCGACATGCTGGTTGATAACACCGCTAAGTTCAACGTCTTTTCCTTCATGGACGGGTTCTCCGGTTATAATCAGATCAAGATGGCTCCCGAAGACATGGAGAAGACATCTTTCATCACCCCATGGGGTACCTTTTGCTACAAAGTGATGCCGTTTGGATTGAAGAATGCAGGCGCAACTTACCAAAGGGCAATGACTACTCTCTTTCATGACATGATGCATAAAGAAATTGAAGTTTATGTGGACGACATGATAGCCAAGTCCAGCACAGAAGAAGAACATATTGAATACCTTTTGAAGTTGTTTCAACGACTAAGGAAATATCAGCTTCGCTTGAATCCTAACAAATGTACTTTTGGGGTTAGATCTGGAAAACTCTTGGGTTTCATTGTCAGCCAAAGAGGTATTGAAGTAGATCCCGACAAAGTCAGAGCTATTCAAGAGATGCCTGCACCAAAGACTGAAAAACAAGTAAGAGGATTTCTCGGACGATTAAACTATATCTCCAGATTTATCTCTCAAATGACTGCTACTTGTGGGCCAATTTTCAAGCTTCTCCGCAAAGATCAAGGGGTTGTATGGACTGAAGATTGCCAGAAAGCGTTTGACAGTATCAAAGAGTACCTGTTAGAACCACCAATATTGATTCCTCCAGTTGAAGGAAGACCACTAATCATGTACCTTACTGTGTTGGAAGAATCCATGGGCTGTATGCTTGGACAGCAAGATGAAACCGGTAAGAAGGAGCATGCCATCTATTACTTGAGTAAGAAATTCACAGACTGTGAGTCTCGTTACTCCATGCTCGAAAAAACATGTTGTGCTTTGGCTTGGGCTTCAAAACGTCTCTGCCAGTACATGATCAACAATACTACTTGGTTAATCTCCAAAATGGATCCGATCAAGTACGTCTTTGAAAAGCCTGCCTTAACAGGAAGGATTGCCCGATGGCAAATGCTGTTATCCGAATATGACATTGAATACCGTGCTCAAAAAGCGGTCAAAGGAAGCATTCTCGCCGATCACTTGGCGCATCAACCAATTAATGAATATCAATCTCTCAAGTTTGACTTTCCTGATGAAGATGTCATGTACTTGAAGATGAAAGATTGTGACGAACCGTTACCTGAAGAAGGTCCTGAGCCTGGATCAAGATGGGGCCTAATTTTTGATGGAGCAGTAAACGCTTTTGGCAATGGAATTGGGGCAATCATCATCACTCCCAAGGGTACTCATATCCCATTCTCCGCCAGATTGCTATTTGATTGCACCAACAACATCGCAGAATATGAAGCTTGTATCATGGGTCTCGAAGAAGCCATTGACTTAAGGATCAAGATCCTAGACATATATGGAGATTCAGCCCTCGTGATCAACCAAATCAAAGACAAGTGGGAAACTTACCACCCTGGCTTGATTCCCTACAGAGATTATGCAAGACGTCTGTTGACTTTCTTCAACAAGGTGGAATTGCATCATATACCTCGAGATCAGAATCGAATGGCAGACGCCTTGGCTACTCTATCTTCCATGTTCAAAGTCAGTCACTGGAATGATGTGCCTAAAGTCAGAATTACGTGCCTTGAAAGGCCCGCCTATGTGTTTGCAACTGAAGCAGTCATCGATGATAAACCGTGGTTCCACGACATCAAACGCTTCCTTCAGACTCAAGAGTACCCACTTGGGGCATCAAACAAAGATAAGAAAACTCTAAGGAGACTTTCTGGCAGTTTCTTCCTGAACGGAGATGTGCTATACAAAAGAAATTTCGACATGGTTTTGCTCAGATGCGTGGACAGACACGAAGCAGATATGTTAATGCATGAAGTGCATGAAGGGTCCTTTGGAACTCATTCAAATGGGCATGCAATGTCCAAAAAGATCTTAAGAGCAGGATACTATTGGTTGACAATGGAATCTGACTGTTACAAACACGTGAAGAGATGTCACAAGTGCCAGATCTACGCAGATAAGATCCATGTGCCACCGACTCTACTCAACATTCTCTCATCTCCATGGCCTTTTTCCATGTGGGGTATCGACATGATTGGAATGATCGAACCGAAAGCTTCAAACGGTCATCGTTTCATCTTGGTAGCAATTGATTACTTCACCAAATGGGTCGAAGCAGCATCTTACGCCAATGTTACAAGACAAGTGGTTGTGAGGTTTATCAAGAATAACATCATTTGCCGATATGGTGTTCCCAGCAAGATCATTACTGACAATGGTTCAAATTTGAACAACATGATGAAAGAATTATGTGAGGAATTCAAGATTGAGCATCATAACTCTTCTCCTTACAGACCAAAAATGAACGGCGCCGTTGAAGCTGCTAACAAGAACATTAAGAAGATTGTCCAGAAAATGGTCGTCACTTACAAAGACTGGCATGAAATGCTGCCATTTGCTTTACATGGGTACCGAACTTCAGTGCGTACTTCAACAGGGGCAACTCCCTTTTCTCTAGTATACGGCATGGAAGCTGTGCTCCCCGTAGAAGTTGAAATCCCATCAATGAGAGTCCTCATGGAGACTAAGTTATCAGAGGCTGAATGGTGTCAAAACAGATACGATCAGTTGAACTTAATCGAAGAAAAATGTATGACTGCTCTATGCCATGGACAGTTATACCAAGCAAGGATGAAACAAGCCTTCAACAAAAAGGTTCGACCTCGTGAATTTCAAGAAGGCGACCTCGTGCTTAAAAAGATCTTGTCTTTTCAACCAGATTCTAGGGGCAAATGGTCTCCTAATTACGAAGGCCCGTATGTTGTCAAAAGAACATTTTCTGGCGGCGCCATGATTCTTACAACCATGGATGGTGATGAACTCCCACATCCTGTGAATGCTGATGCAGTCAAGAAATACTTTGTCTAAAAAATACAAAAGAACAGCTCGGTAAGTTGAAAACCCGCAAAGGGCGGCTTAGGCAAAAATGAGCGTCTCGGTGGACTGAAAACCTGAAAGGGCAGTCCAGGCAAAAATTAGGGACAAAAAAACAGAAAAAATTCATCCTGGTAGATTGAGAACCTGAAAGGGCAATCTAGGCAAAAATTAGGGATTTATGACAAAGTAACTGCATTAGTCTGTACTTCGTCACCTGAAGAGTCTGTACTTCATCAGAGGATCTTCAATCAAATCATTGCCAATCTGAAGCAACAAGCACAGTTGGAACTCAAAGTTGTTAGGGGGAATAGTGGTTATTGCTTTCAATGTAGCCTTTTCCGCATAATTACCATTTCCAACTTTTGTAAATACTCCATGGAATCACGCCTTTAGCTGATTACCATCCTATTAAATAAATTTGAGCCTTGTGCCCATTTGTTTGCAATCTTTAATTTCTTTCAGCTTACAAAATGACGCTTTAATTGTGTTATTCACTTTTGAAACAAAAAGAAAAAATAAGTTTTAAATGAATTTACTTTACTTTCCTTTTTCAAAATAAAAGCGAAACTTTCCTTTAAGTTGTGAACAACAGAAGGAACATCAACAGCTATCTCCATAGGACGAATCAAGGATTATGATAGGAAAAGCTCTTCTATCCCCAGTGAAGAAGGTCTTCTATCCCCAATGTCGAAGATTTTCCATCTCCAGTAAAGAAGATTTTTCCATCTCAGTGAGAAAAAGATGCTTATCTTCCCCAAAGAAGTTGAAAGCATGCAACACCATTCATCACCCGTGTTAGCTGCACCGTGTTGAAGAACATTTGCCTAGTATCTGGTTGTATTGCGACATTGGTCCCTCTCCAGTATACTTCTTTGTCTGTCAGTATCGTCAACATGCATACTACATTCATGACATTCATCATTCATCATATTTGCATCATTTATGCATTCTTGCATTTTTCAATGTCTGCTTAAAATCACTTGTTTAGGATATATCTATCCCAAAAAGTAAAAGAAAAAAAGAAAAGAAGAAAAAGAAAAGAAACAAGTATGGGCGTGTCATCTCTCCAAGTAGGTCGTCACCCATAAGCAGAAAGAACATCTTCTTTCTCCAGTTCCCCACTGAGATCATTCCTCGTGGAAGAAGGTTGCTTTAGTTTTCTCCTCTCAAAACAAAGGAGAAAATTCCCATTCGAGTTCATTCCTCATTGGGTACAAAGTCTTGTTTGACTGTTTCTTTCCAATTCATTCTTGGTTAGAACCATGTCTTTACCAAAAAATTCAAATTCCGATTCTCCAAATAGAGTCAAGAAAAAATTGAACCATAAACAATCGCCTTGTCATCTGAGCAGTTTATGTTTCTTTCAAAAAATTCCTCTCAAGGAAATCAATCATGAAGATCATTTGACGATCAGGGCCTTATTACTGTTCACAAGGCTGAATAACCAGTAATTTCCCTAGCAAAGTCTCCGAAATCATTTTATCACTCGGCTTATAATTGATCAAGTCTTCAAAACCACTATCACAAGGCTGGTAGTCGGTAACCTTTTGTTCTGGTTATATTATTTAACATGTCTATCACAAGGCTGATAGTCGGTAATATTAACCGAACCTTTGAAACTCTTTTTACCTTGTCAAGTCTATCACCATACTGATAGTCGGTAACACAGTTTCATACCTTTCACCTTCGCATTATTAAACAAGTCTATCCCCATGCTGATAGTCGATAATGTTGATAGGTAAGCTTTTCTTACAAAGCTATCATTCCCCGGTGAAGCATACACTTGCTTTCCCGAAAAGAAAAAAACGGATTCTCTTCCTAAAACGGATTGAGACATCCTTCCCAACCTCTTTTCCCCAGTGGAGTCAGTTTTTTGATATCCCCTCGGTAAAGATATCCTTGCATCATTCGCAATTTTGGTATCTTAGGTCCAAAATTCGCGTCTTCTGATATTTAAGTCCCTTCCACCCTATCAAAACGAAGATTTTCAATCTTCATGTCTCAGGTTGAAGAAACTTAAATAGGGGCATCTGTCATACCCCAATTTTTGACCTAAGATACCACCTCATATCATAGCATATGCATCATTTGCATCTCTAACAAATTGCATAGCTTGTGTTTGTTACTTGTGACTCAGCAGGGATTTAATCAAGAAATCACTCATCAGTACAAGCAACAATCAACTAGGGTTTTGTTCTCCCTTCATCTCAAATGAACCATCTTCATCAACAATCAACATTTGGTCCTCAGAGATTCATTTCAACAAGCTCAAGGGCACTGAATCAACCAAATTAGGGTTTTGACTGAAGATAGCATACTCCTGACTTTTGCTCAGGATTTGATCTAATGACTTGGGACATGACCTCAAGACCCCAAGTGCATCATTTTGACCTAATCCATTGGCTTAGGACATCTCCTACACAAGGATTGGTCAACAGTGAAATTTCAAATCATCAGATTAGGGTTTTGAACTATCAGGGACTAAAATCAGGGATCACATTTGGGAAACCCTAAAAATCCCCAGGAAGTCAATCAAAGGTTTCAATCACCCTCAAATAATCCCTATGACAATATCCAATGGAAATTATATCTCAATTCAAGATCCACAGTCATCAATTTCATCAGGTCGACAATTAGGGTTTTTGACCTAATTCACTGAACAATTGCCTTTTTAATCAGGACATGGTGCCACAACTCAAACCATGGCTCAATATCCTCTAATACCTCAATGTGATTTATTCATACCATCCATTTGGTAAGGATAGCCTGTTTCATTTGAAATCTCCAGAAACGCGATTCGTCTGAAAAAGTCAGCTGTACAAGATCACCATTGACTTTTGGGGAATTTTGGTCAACCATGACTTTTGAAGTTTTGGATCATCAATATATGATATATGAAGTCATTTGATCAAGAAAAATCAAGAAAATCAATCAAGAATCAAAAAGTCAAAGTTTGACTTTCATACTTAGAAAATTTTTCTAAGTGTTTTTCATGATTTTTTCCAAACTTTGGAGGGGAATAACTCAAAATTTCACCTACAAACTGAAAAAAACTTCCAACATGAAAGTTGTAGATTTTGATCCAATAAACAACTTTGACACATATAATTGTTTTCCATAAGATCAACCATTTAAGAGATATGGAGCTTCAAAGTTGGTATCTTTTAAAAATTTCACTTAAAACTTCATTTTCTTCAAAGTTCATGGATCTTTTTCACCCACTTCCTTAAGGATCTTGAAGAAACTTTCAACTAGGGTTTTGAAGTGTGTAATATGAGCTTTCCAAAATGTCCAAGAGCATGAAAAAATATGGAGTGTAGCTATGGTTTTGAATTATGCATTTAGTGATCATTTTCACTTGAATTTTCACCATTTTTCACTAAGTTTCAAGACTACATGACCTATAATCCAAGCAATGATGCATAGAAGCAATAATTGAATGATATTTTCTGATTTGAAGATCAGAATGGAAGAGGATAGGAAGCTAGAGAAATAACCATGGTTAAGTCACTTTTAACCATTTGCATTTAATGTGAAAGATTCCATTTTATCTCTTAAGCCAAATTATCACTTCTTGATCAACTTGCAAGAGCTTTGCATTCAGAATCCTTGGCCTATAAATAGAGGTTCAAATCATCTTCAAACTCACACCAAAACCTCACAAAAGATAGGTTTTCTCTTTCTTTCTTGAATTGCAAGTTTCTTAAGTTTCTAAGAGGTAGAAAACTCAACCTCCAAACCCTTGAAGTTATGGCCAAAGTGATGGTTCTAGCAACTCATAAACATCATATGGGATGTGTTTGAACCACTCACACACCCCAAATCACCCCAAAACTCAGATTCACTTTTCAACCTCCATATGAACATGAAATGAGCCTTATCATGCCAAAATTCACACAAGCTCATTTCTGTCCAAACTAATGCTTCTAACACATCCTATATACCATATGTGAGCTATCCCAATCATCCTCCCTGACCTGTAACTCCAAAATCACTAAGCTTGATCCTCACTTGAACCATACTGCAGATCGGGTACCATAGATTGATCAAGAGGTTTTCAAATTGTTCCAAGCATTCAGACATGTTCCATAAGGTCCACTGAAGGTGTTCAGATCAAGAGACAACATCTGGGAGCCCTCATTTGCAGAATTCGATTTCCAGTTTTGCCATTTTTTAGGTAAGTACACTTGAACTTCAAACTCTATTCTCCATGCATCATAAATGAAATATGAACATACCATCTTGTTTCTGCACCTATGAGGATCATTAACCCTCAATCAATTGCATCTTATCTTGCACATACACGATTTCATGATCAATCTCAGAATTAGGGTTCTTCGTGTTCATCACAAAATTGATCACCTTAGAGCAAAAATAAATGAATTATGAGGGCACCATCATGATCCTTGTAAAAAACCGAGTGAGATAGACCCTTCACTTGATCAATTTGGTTCAGTTTTCAGAAATTTCAAAATCAAATTGGGGATGTGTTCTTGGCGCCATTTTCTGTTCAGAAATTTCAAATGTTCGTTTTTAAATATAATTAAATGGAGTAGTTATAATAACAAGCTGCGCGCGCAGCTGGGTTGGCAAGTGTTTTGGCTGGTGAACATAAGGGCGTGAGTTCAAGCCCTAGTGGAGACAAAACCATTTTTTTTGCAACCTATTTTCTTTCTTTTTTTTAACAAACTTCACCAATTAATTTAACCAATCAAAACTCATTATTTTCACTTCATTTTTTTTACACTCTTTATTTAATATACATATTTTGATAATATTAAAAAAAATCACAAAAAAAGATTCATTTAATATATTTTTAATTGAGTTTAAAATGACATGTTTTAAATGTTTTTAATACTTTTAAATATTATTTTTCACTTGATTTTTCAAACTTAATCACTTGTAAATATTTTTGGAGCAAACCCTAATCATCTAAGTGTTAATTGAGGATAACCTTTTTGTTTATTTTGATTAATTCGATTCCTTTCAAAATTCAAATCGTTTTAAAACAAGCGATCGCGATTCTCTTTCAAAACGATAAACCACTTCTTTTGATTAAATCTTTTTAATTGATCAATTGATTTTCAAAACGAAGTGGGGCCTCTCGAATATTAGAGAGTATAAGTCCCTTTTCTTTTTCTTTGTACAGTTTTTTAAACAGAAAACTTTTTCCAAATTACTTCCAAACAGTTTTTAAAACAATAAATCTCACATCTTTTTTCAAAACCATCCACCCTGTTTTATGAAAATAAAACAGGGCCTCTCGAATATTAGAGAGTGTAAGTCCCATTTCTTTTCTTTTTGTACAGTTTTTTAAACAATAAAACTTCTTCAAAACAAAATCTTTTCAAAACAATTTTCAAATCATTTTCAAAACTTCAAAGAAACAAAACTTTTCAATATACCACGGGCCTCCATGTAGGTATAAGTCCCAAGCCCTTTTGTACATACCCACTCTAGTACATGAAATTAGGTATTTCATTGTACGCCTTTTGTACATATCTCGATCAATTTGTTTTTAACTTTGAATAACAAACCAAAAATGAAGGTTTTCTTTAAATCTTCCCAAAAATACCATGGGCCTCCATGTAGGTATAAGTCCCAAGCCCTTTGTGAATACCTGTTTACATAGCTTTTGAATAAACTCAAATGGGCCTCTCCCCGAGTATGAGTCCCGAGCCCCGTGTATGCAAATGGATCATGCTTACAGGTATATTTCCTTCATAAACTCCATTATATACACACACTTTGTTATATATAACTGTTCATATTTGTTCATGTACTTGTTCATGTTTGTTCGTACTTGTTCATACTTGTGATTGTGTTATATATATACTTGTTCAACTTAGTACAACACTAGGTTCCCCATAGCCTCCTATTGGGCTTCGTGCAAAGAATCCCCCTAGTTTAGGTTAGGACATAGAGTATGGTTTCCCGGTGAAATCGCTCTAAGAGCTCAAACCAACTATACCACGCCTCCCCTTGGGCTTTGGACAAACGAGTGACCCTCCCATAGCCTCCTCTTGGGCTTACAATGCAAGGACCCTGGATTGTCCCTCCCATAGCCTCCTCTTGGGCTTACAATGCAAGGACCCTCGGATAGCCTCCTCTTGGGCTTCGTACAAGGACCCACGGGCTTCTTATAAGCATCCCCATAATCCAAAAACAAATACCCTAGGAGATTAGACATTTATCATCTCTATGATAGGAGTATCTCATCTATATCATCACAAACAATCAATCAATCAATCAATCAAACTTTTTTGCCACAAGGCTGGCTAATCAATCAAACTGTTTTACCACCGTACTGGATGATTAATCAAAGTTTTTGTCACAAGGCTGACTTCATTGAAACTTTTGCCACAAGGCTGGCTGATTAATCAAAGTTTTTGTCACAAGGCTGACTTCATTGAAACTTTTGCCACAAGGCTGGTTAAACAAATAAAAACATCTTTATCATTCTAAGCACCCTAAGTGGCATGGCCCCGGGCTTATAATGAAAAGATTTTCAAACAAAAACAAACAGATGTATGTGATGATATAGATTAGATACATCTAGCATTTAGACGACATTTGTCTATTTTCCTTTGCTTCCACTAGCATAAGTGGGAACTACGATTGCTCTGACTTTCTCAACATCCCTTTGAGAATACGTAGGCACAAGGTCGATCCTTGGCGAGCAAAACAAAACAAAAAGAACTATTCAAACCTTAGCACCCGTAGACCCCGAGCTACAGATGCTCTGATTCCCTCTAAGGGATATGTATGCAGAGGATCGCGATGATCTTTGCGAGCATAATCAAACAAACACCTTAGGTCCCACCTATTTCACAAGAACCTCCACCACAACAAGAATGGAATAAACAAAACAAAGAAACCTATAGAGTACTATAGATACGTTGGGTGCTAATACCTTCCCTTCGTATAACCAACCCTCTTACCCGGAATCTCTCCCCCACTTTTTAGGTTATTGCAGCTTTTTTCCTTTTCCTCTTTTGGAAACAATAAAAAGTTTGGTCGGTACAAAAGAAAAATCATTTTTTGAGCACTCGAGCCCAAAGAAGGCATCAGGTGTCTCATCCCGAAAAAGGACAAAAGATTTTTCGCCCGCGACAAATATGAGTAAACAATTATCTCATAACAACGAGTTATAAAATATAAAACCCAACTCCCATGTGTTACATATGACCAGAGCACAAGTGACTACTTAGTCACGACACCCTACTAGAGATCTAAATCTCGACGCTAAGACTCCTTCGAAGCACCACTATCCACGAAACCTGCACGTTACCAACAAAGGATAACATTCAAACAGAAGTGTGAGAATTCAACTTCTAAATAGAAAACATAATATGGGAAATGTAGAACACATCAAGAATACATTTCAAGAATTCATCACTCTTCACATAAACATGCATCATATGCAGTTAATCAAGATTCACATATTCATGTCGTACAACTTAGCTCATTCAATTCCACATAATCAAACATGATTTCTAAAACAATGTATATAATCATGTTTCACCAACATGTAGATTCTAAGTACATATCCCTTTTCGACAACATTCACGAAGTAACAATTGTATTCAAACATAATCATATTCTAAATATACAAGTTATCATCACATAATCACATATACATGTTTTTCCAAATATATAGACATGTATAAGATTCACCGATGTATCACAAGTATGAACATATATTACCAAATGCACATATTCATCTCTATCCCATTTTACAAAACATTATAGAATATATTTACATCATTGGAATCATGTCATTAATATCACAAGTATACATGTAGTCACCTCTCTTACCCCATGTATCATCATTAATCAAACATGATTCACATATCCTCACATATATATACATATATCATTAGTACATATAAATTCACATCTACATCACATATGTTTCAATCACATATATCACATTCATAACATAGCAATTATTCATATCAAATGAATCACAAATACACATATATGCATATCCACCAACATCATTCCACACAATTCATATCACATAAATCGCACCAACAACAATATTTCACACCGACATGTGCGACTCAAGTGTGACTCAATGCAAGATATGTGACGCTATGCATGTGGTACCGAATTGTGAACCCAAGGTTTCACCGCTTTCCGATTCAATATCTAGAATCCAAGCCACGCTTCCGATCCGGACAAGACCAAAGCCCACCAAACATAAACATATAGTTTACCGCTTCCGATTCACTTTAGAATCTAAGCCTCGCTTTTGTTTCAAAGCAAACCACCTTTGTTTCAAGGCATCCATGATATGAATGTATGTACAATGTTAATCAAACCTATGCAATTAAGATCATCTCTACCATCTTAATATTTAGCATATCCCAATAATTCAACTCTATGAATTATCCACCAATTGTACACAACATTCACAACACACACACACACACATATAATTACATTTTATTCCCAATTATCATCATAATTAATCAAACAAGCTTCAATCCATTCTATTCTATCATATGGACAATTATTTAAGCTTCAATATGCTTCAAACGGCACCTAAAAAGGAGTTACGGATCAAAAGTTATGACATTTTAAAGTTTGGAAAATTCTGCCTACAGCAGGGTCCGCTCAGCGGCCAGAGTCCCCGCTTAGCGGCTGTGCGATTATGCAGAAAAACTCAGCAACATACAGAACTGCGAAATCACACACCCACCACTCCAAATCACTTCCAAACATCAATAAACATCAAATACAACCAGTATTCATCATTATTGAACAACATACATCATCAAAATCATGTTTAATCATGTAAATCCATAGAAATAGCATAGAAATTAGGGTTCATACATTTCTCATGAAATAGCAAAGAATAAAGAGATTCACACAACACAAACATTACCCAATTATAGATTCTACAAGAACTTGTATTCAAACTCTTACCTCTACTCTTAAATCCACCCTCTTCAAGAAATCTACAATTCCTCTTCTCTTGTTCTTTCTCCTCTCTTCTCTTCTCTTCTTTTCCCCAAATTGTGTTATCTCTAAAACCCTAGTTTTCCTCTTCTTACTATATTTCTCTTAATGGGCTTAGTTATGTTATTACCCACCCATCCAATTATTAATTAGGCCCAATACATAGTATACTACTAATATCCTAATTATATCCTAATTATATCATAAAACACAAGTATGCATATAATTAGATATTTCAATTAATTAGTAATTCCACATAATAATTAAATAAACAAATAATTAATAAAATACACAAATAAGCTAATAAATAAAATATCTAATAAAATCGGGCTGTTACAACTCTCCCCCACTTAAAAGATTTTCGTCCTCGAAAATTCTCTTCAAGCACTAACCCCAAGTACAAATCTTTCATTCAACCTTTAAGTATCTTCTCTTCTAATCTCAAATCACTCTGCAAACCTCCTCAAAACCTAGAAGAAAACTTCGAATCTCGATCCAAAATAATACTCGACATAATACCATACAACTCACAATCCTCTCGATGTACAACTTCGCCAGTCTTTCCATCAAATATTTCATCCTTATCGGAATAAAATGAACACATTTGTCCGTCTATCCATAATAATCCAAATCGCTTCACAATTACTCGACGTTCTTGGCAAACCCGAAACAAAATCCGTAGAAATACGATCCCACTTCCACTCAGGAATAGATAACGGTTGTACCAACTAAACTGTTTCTGACAAGTCCAACTCAAATACACAATTCCGTTATATCCCTCTTCATACTTTACCACTAAACATTTTCCTCAAATCTTGTTACATCTTAGTAGCACTGAGATGAATACTCAAACCACTTCTATGCCCTTCCTCAAGAATTCTCTTTCTCAAATCCATAACATCTGGAATACAAACTCGATCACGACATCTCATAACACCATTCTCGTCAATCCGAAAATCACCACCTTTTCCTTGGTTAATCAATGTCATCTCGTCAACCAATTGCAATCCAATTTCTGACTCTCTCTAATCTCGTTAAGAACACCAAACATAGACTTCATCATATTAAGCTTAATGCAAGAAGACGTCGTTTCATAATCAAACTCAACTCTCTAGATTGTTCCAACAATTCCAATTCTTGAATCATCAACATAGACATATGCAATGATTTCCTACTCAATGTATTGGCTACATCATTCGCTTTTCCAAGATGGTAATTCAAACCAAAATCCTAATTTCTCAAGAATCTAACCATCTTCTTTACCTCATTCTCAACTCTTGTAGTCACTACGCGCCTCAATTCTCGATCCAAACAATAATGCCTCTTTTGTTCCAAAAGAAACACATCGACAAACAACTCCAATGCATACATCGAATAATTCTTCTCATGAACTTAACATTACCTTGAAGTATAATCTACCACTTGTCGATATCTGCATCAACTCACCTCATCTCGAATCTCATATCCAAGAAAATTCACATATTCCAACCAAAACTCACATTCAGAAGGCTTCGCACACCCTTATCCTCTTTCAACATCCATTACACAATCCTTAATGTTCAGTATGTTCATCGTCACTCTTAGAATCAAAACATCTTCAAAATATTACCTCATAGGACATTCTTTCTTCTTACTCGACAAAACAAGTGTAACTCTACGACCATACACTTAGATAAATGAAACTCTTCTCAACAACTCCTCAATTCGACTCTTCAACTTCTCCTTAGTCGTTTTACACAGTACCAAGTTAGTAAGAGAAATTTATCTTGTCCAATACGATCCCGTCTTCTATCAACAATAGATTAAGGGTGATCAAGTCCTCAATTTGTCAATAGACAGTCGACAATCATAATGAAACATAAACCATCATTACTAAACCATAATAGGGTTCCTTCAGAACTCACACTCGAAATTACTTAACACACTAAGATCCAAAATCCTCTTAAGATTACAATTACTTTCTTCAACTCCAAACAATTTATACCAAAATTCTCATCAACTTGCCCTAACAAAATGAACTAAATCAATTCTCAAAATCTCTACCAAAGATACTCAACAGTCAATTCAAACACACATAAGAAGTAGAAACAAAACTCATAGCAGGCGTATCAATAACCATACTTCCACCCATATCAGATAACACAAGATTGAACCTCTTAGCATAATCCAAAGAAATAAATGAATACGTTGCACCATTATCAATAATAAAGCACGTACCTCAGATTAATTATCCTTATAAGTAGTCTCAGTACCAGACAGCACAAACACTTTTTCTTTCGCTTGATCCTTCTTTGGCTTATAGCACATGGCACAATTGTGTCCTTGCTCACCACAACTGTAGCAAATCCTACTCGAACCAACTCCACAATCAACTGTTTTGTGACCCGTCTCGCCACACCTGTAGCACTTAATCGAATTAGAAGCTCCTCCCCCACTTGGCTTCTTGCCAAGACCAGATTGTTCCCTCATGTCATCATACGATTTCTCACGGAACTGTTCTCCTCCTCGTTTCAACTGTAGAAACCTCACTTCTTTCTTTCCACGCACATCTTCTGGAAAATAGTTTCCCAAAAATGCATCACGGAAAAGAGTCCAAGTAACTTCAATACCTTCTATTTCAAATCTCCGCACAGTATTACTCCACCAAACGTCAGCTTCTTTTGTCAGCATATGAGTACCCTACTGCACCTTCTGTACATCCGTACAAATCATGATTTGAAACAATCTTTTCCATTTCTCTCATCCATGCATGTGCTTTGTCCGGTCCATACTTTCCTTCAAAAGTCGGCGGATTGCACCTTAGGAAGTCTCCAAAAGCACAGAGCTCATCCTTTCCTCCATAATCGGAATTCTCTTGCGGCGCTTGTCCAATTGCACCAGTCCACCTCATCATTAACTCAACATTAATGTCAACAATCCTTCCTGCAACCATCGTCCTAAACAACCAAACAACCAGGCAAAACAGTATCGATCGTGTCAGATACACGAATCAAATACAACAGGATAAAAGACATAAATGACCTCGCCAACTGATCGACCGTGCTCTGATACCACTATGTAACACCCCCAATTCTATACTAAACAAATAAGGCATATATTTGCATAAATCAGAGTAAAGAAGCATGCATCTCACGAGGGCGTTACACACATTTCATAATAGAACAAATATTTTATCTTTAAACATGCAATGGTCATTTCCAAATAACACGGGATTTAAAACAACATGCAAAACGACAGCGGAATAATCATCTCATTGAATAAATGGTAAAATCGGATGATTCCCATACATCATCCACCATGTCTCAACATCTCGGCTCAAGGCCAATCATCAACAAAATAACGTATTCAAATACGAAATACAATATGAGTAAACAATTATCTCATAACAACGAGTTATAAAATACAAAACCCAACTCCCATGTGTTACATATGACCAGAGCACAAGTGACTACTTAGTCACGACACCCTACTAGAGATCTAAATCTCGACGCTAAGACTCCTTCGAAGCACCACTATCCACGAAACCTGCACGTTACCAACAAAGGATAACATTCAAACAGAAGGGTGAGAATTCAACTTCTAAATAGAAAACATAATATGGGAAATGTAGAACACATCAAGAATACATTTCAAGAATTCATCACTCTTCACATAAACATGCATCATATGCAGTTAATCAAGATTCACATATTCATGTCGTACAACTTAGCTCATTCAATTCCACATAATCAAACATGATTTCTAAAACAATGTATATAATCATGTTTCACCAACATGTAGATTCTAAGTACATATCCCTTTTCGACAACATTCACGAAGTAACAATTGTATTCAAACATAATCATATTCTAAATATACAAGTTATCATCACATAATCACATATACATGTTTTTCCAAATATATAGACATGTATAAGATTCACCGATGTATCACAAGTATGAACATATATTACCAAATGCACATATTCATCTCTATCCCATTTTACAAAACATTATAGAATATATTTACATCATTGGAATCATGTCATTAATATCACAAGTATACATGTAGTCACCTCTCTTACCCCATGTATCATCATTAATCAAACATGATTCACATATCCTCACATATATATACATATATCATTAGTACATATAAATTCACATCTACATCACATATGTTTCAATCACATATATCACATTCATAACATAGCAATTATTCATATCAAATGAATCACAAATACACATATATGCATATCCACCAACATCATTCCACACAATTCATATCACATAAATCGCACCAACAACAATATTTCACACCGACATGTGCGACTCAAGTGTGACTCAATGCAAGATATGTGACGCTATGCATGTGGTACCGAATTGTGAACCCAAGGTTTCACCGCTTTCCGATTCAATATCTAGAATCCAAGCCACGCTTCCGATCCGGACAAGACCAAAGCCCACCAAACGTAAACATATAGTTTACCGCTTCCGATTCACTTTAGAATCTAAGCCTCGCTTTTGTTTCAAAGCAAACCACCTTTGTTTCAAGGCATCCATGATATGAATGTATGTACAATGTTAATCAAACCTATGCAATTAAGATCATCTCTACCATCTTAATATTTAGCATATCCCAATAATTCAACTCTATGAATTATCCACCAATTGTACACAACATTCACAACACACACACACACACATATAATTACATTTTATTCCCAATTATCATCATAATTAATCAAACAAGCTTCAATCCATTCTATTCTATCATATGGACAATTATTTAAGCTTCAATATGCTTCAAACGGCACCTAAAAAGGAGTTACGGATCAAAAGTTATGACATTTTAAAGTTTGGAAAATTCTGCCTACAGCAGGGTCCGCTCAGCGGCCAGAGTCCCCGCTTAGCGGCTGTGCGATTATGCAGAAAAACTCAGCAACATACAGAACTGCGAAATCACACACCCACCACTTCAAATCACTTCCAAACATCAATAAACATCAAATACAACCAGTATTCATCATTATTGAACAACATACATCATCAAAATCATGTTTAATCATGTAAATCCATAGAAATAGCATAGAAATTAGGGTTCATACATTTCTCATGAAATAGCAAAGAATAAAGAGATTCACACAACACAAACATTACCCAATTATAGATTCTACAAGAACTTGTATTCAAACCCTTACCTCTACTCTTAAATCCACCCTCTTCAAGAAATCTACAATTCCTCTTCTCTTGTTCTTTCTCCTCTCTTCTCTTCTCTTCTTTTCCCCAAATTGTGTTATCTCTAAAACCCTAGTTTTCCTCTTCTTACTATATTTCTCTTAATGGGCTTAGTTATGTTATTACCCACCCATCCAATTATTAATTAGGCCCAATACATAGTATACTACTAATATCCTAATTATATCATAAAACACAAGTATGCATATAATTAGATATTTCAATTAATTAGTAATTCCACATAATAATTAAATAAACAAATAATTAATAAAATACACAAATAAGCTAATAAATAAAATATCTAATAAAATCGGGCTGTTACAAGAGCCAAAGCTCTAGAAAAGCAATGTGCTATTCATCATAAACATCATTACTATCTTTATTGTGATGTTTCACAGTGAATATGGTGTAAGTGGCTTTACTCTTGCCAAACTTAATAGTATCAACATCCATATAATTGGGGTAGAAATCTTCTCCCAATGGGCGAAGCCCATTAATAGCAGCTATATCAAAAAGGGTAGGAGTGACCATTCCACATGGGAGATGGAAATTGTTATGAGCCGCGTCCCAGAAGTACAAAGATGCTACCAACATAGGTTGATTATACTCAAGTCTAGTCTTTGACAACTGGATTAAATCGTAAATTCCTAATTCTTTCCAGAATTGGGCCTTCTTCGACTCAACTTTCTCTAACCAGGAATAATATGATTCATGATCCTTTGCTAAATGAATAGACCTAAATACCTTAATGGTATTTTTCATATATTCTAATTGAACGATTTCTTGAGCTATTGAAGCTCCCGTCGAAGACCCAGCCGAATCTTTTCCTACCATAAGACTAGGCCTTTAGTTAGTTTGTCTTACTAACTAAAGGCCTAGTCTTATGGTAGGTTGTGAAGAACTCAGAATGCTGATGTGCATTAGGACCAGGAAGTGGACCCATAAATGCATGTATTTCACCATAAATTTCAAAGGGAATAATTACCTGAGAGGCATAAATCCTGTGCTTTTCTTCTAAGTAGGGAGGTTCTGGAATGTATTCTTGATTCCCAACCAACACAGGCTTTTAGATCTTTAATAATGAATGAGAAGCCTCTCTAGTTTGTGATTGTTTGAGTTTCTGGTCACTAGAAGCCATTGATGATCAATTTGATTGGAGAGATGAAGAAAGTTAAATGGGTTTTTCAGAGAAAGAAAAATGGAAGTAGGTTTTTTATGAAGAAAGCGAGAAGAAGAACTTTAAAAGTGACAAAGATCACTATTTATAGGGACTGAAGTTAGCCCCTTCAAATTTCTAAAATTTTATGAATAAAATTAGTGGGGCACAAGTTCAGAAGTGATTGGATGTCTAAGCGGTTGCGCAGCTAATAGCCCCACTCTTATTTTTTAGGAGTAATGATTAAGCGTAATGGATCTTAGTGGTAGGATTCAAGGGTGTTCATTTTGTACAAATCACTAAAAAAATCTCTTAAGTACCAAGTGAAAGAGAAAGAGTTTTTATTGAGAATGTACGTGTAACACCATTTGTACTTTTACATTATTCTCAGTTTTATAAATTCAAGTCATTTACATACATTTCTTTTTCGAGTCATGTCCTTTATATTTATCATCGAAGCCTTTTAAATCTTTTCTTCGAATTTCATCTTTACATACTGTATTGCCTTTAAATTAGTTACACATTCGAAATACCCCTTTAGAATATGAACTCAGTCTTAAAATAAAGAACTTTCAGACACATGTCCTAGGATCAATCTAGTCGATCCTGCAAGTTACCAAAATACATTTAATAATTTAGAAGACTAGCGGTTGTTTACCAGAAATCACTGTAAAGAGTAACATGGTACCGAGTAGATGTATGAAAGAGATCCAAAAAATCTAAAGGAAATTCATTTGGGGAAACATGGATGGTAAGATTCATTTTCACACAGTCAAATGAGATAATCTTTCTAAAATAAAAAGGTGGGTGGACTAGGATTTAGAAAGTTGACTAATATGAACAAGACCTGTAACACCCCAAATCTACCCAACGAATATTTAATAAAATCAGAGTGCGGAAATTCAACATACAATTGGGATGTCACATTCAATGTAAAACAACAAACAACTTAATCACATATATCATAGATACATAGCACATAACTCGGATGAACCGATAAAACCTGTTTACTCTTTTAAAAAATAAAACAACTTTTATTAATAATAATAATATCAATTATTCAAGTTCACTTCGCATAATATTTTTATTAAACTAAAACAACTTCACCAACATCATATTACTTCATAAATTCCACTTAAAAGTTAACAACTTATAGTTATAACAACAATTAAAAGACAATCGTTCATCCCCTTGAGTGCTACGTATCAGAGAAAGACCCAACTCGAACTAATAGTAACTAAATACTTCATAAAAATACTTCGACTTCCACATCTATTCTTGAGTACCTGCCCATTTCCTATGGTAGGGGAAACATCAGTAGAAGGGTGAGATATCCAACAATATAAACAAGTGTATGATAAATAATATATTAAGATTAGATCATACAATTTCACCACTTCATACTTATTCAAACAACAGTTATAATAACAAATAGCAATAACGGTTATAATAATTATTTACCAACAACATGTATAATAACAATTATTAGCAACAAGTATAACAAAAACAACTTATAACAACAACAACAACGTAATAACAACAACAACTTCAAATGCGACTCAACTGTGCAAATGCATGTGGTACCATTGGAGCACAACTCCCAACTTAAACTTATGCCAGGTTATCGAGGCATTTCAACTTAAACAAGTGCCATCAAGGCCAACTTAAACAGGTGTCGTCAAGGCCAACTTAAACATTTTGCCAATCCAGGCCAACTTAATATGCAAATGTATGCATGCAACAATAACAACAACTACAACATCACAACACAACAATGTAACAACCGCAAACAACTTAATCAACCTTGTTCATAAGACCTGCAACTTAATCAACACATCATCAATAACTTAAACAACATTGGTCATAAGACCTGCAACTTAATCAACGTATCAATAACAACCAGAACAACAACAACGAAAACAACAACTTAAACATGCATCAATTGTATCAACTTAATCATTACAAAATAGCCCCTAAACATCTAGGTACTAATTCTTTAATTTATTAATTAATCTACTACCAACAATTCTTATCATTCTAATTCCAATTCTACTATTCGTTAATTCTATTATTAATTCCAATTATGCTACTAATTCAGCCTGCTATATATATCATCGTTATTACAAATGATATTTCTTCTTCACACCAATTCCATCTTTATACAACTTAATCCATTAACTACATATCTCATCACTAAGAATCATCACTATAATTTCTACTAATTAAATTAATCAATTCCAACGGTATAATATTCTAATTAATTTAAACCAATTTCTTCACTAATAAAAATTATAATTCTTCTCAAGTTAATCCTACTAAGGCTTGATCCCAACAACCAACATAAAACATCAACGGCCAGAAATCAAAACATATTTCTAAAACTCGTATAGCACGCGCCGTGAACCTCTCTTTGCGCCGCGAACACCACAAAAACCTTCAGTTCGCGCCGCGTCCAAACCTTGGCGCTTACCTGCGCTGACAGCATCTTCCAACAAAATTAAAACTCAATTTTCTTCCTTCGATTCCAGTACAATTCAATTTCGACCATCACAGGAACATAGCAATATTATAGTCATACTCCACCAACATCTAGAAATTTTCTACAACTAATTCCTCAATAATAATAATTATAAACCCTAGGTTAATTTCCCACAACCATTGATTGAACTTTTATAACCTTATTCACCAACGTCAATCAATTTCAACATTCAACAATACAATCACAACACACAAAACAGAGGAAATCATACAACCATAACCCCCACATATCATTCATCATAATCCCGTTTATAGAGCTAGAACCCCACCCTTACCTTGGATATGAGATTGCTCCACTCTTCCGGTTGCCATAGCTTATGTCGCCGCTTCCAACTTTTCTCCGAAAATCTTTTCTAACAACGTGCAGAGACGCACCAAAAACCTATTCAGAAATCGCTTTTTCAGACGGACTTAAAATCATCAAAACAAAAAATCGCTCCGGTCAGAAGTTACCTCTACGAGTCTGGAACGTTGTGTCCAAGAACCGCGACGATCCAACGGTTGGATTGGGAGAAACGTCCGTTTTACTAAGGTGTCTCACTGCAGAAACTTGCTGCGAAAATTGGACTTCCTCTAGCTTTTCTCTTCCGCCATGGCTCTCTTCTTCACCTCTCCTTCAAACCCTATTCCTCTTTGTGTTATGATAGCTCTTCCTTCTTCCATTTCTAAATCCAACATAGTAAGCTTATTTTATTTAATCACTTAAATAACTTAATTGGGCCTAAGTGACATTCACAACAACTTAAATTAAACCCAAAGTTATTTTTAAGCTCATTAATAAAATAACACTTCAACTTTATTTCACCAAATTAATTCGATTAATTACCATGTCAACTTAATAAAATAATTCCGACTTCGTCGATAAAATTCGAATTAAATACAAATAGTCCAATATTAATAATAATACTATTTCTACTATTATTTCTTCAACGAAATCAACTTTATTAATTCTCTGACTAACCGAATAAAATCCGACTTTAACTTAATAATCCAAATATGCTTCCCAAAATAATACCGACAATTTTGATTGATCCACGAACTTCGATTAAATCCAATGATTAAATTCTTAAATAATTTAATTAACTAATTAATTAAATTCGGGGCGTTACAAGACCTGTCTAACTAAAATAGGTTGGAAATTCAGCAAGAGAGATAATGATCTTTGGAGAAATGTGTTAAAAGGCAAATATGGAAGGTCTAACTCATCAACTAGTATTGATGAGACTAAAATGCATGATTCCAGTTTGTGGAAAAACATAGTTAATACTTGGACTTTGTTTGGAAACATTGTAGTATGGGTAGTTGGTAATGGTGAAAGTATGGACGAGTGGAATGATTGTTGGGTAGCATCAGGAACCTTATTAAGGGACTTTATGTGCAACAATTCGAATGATCATTAAAATAACAAAGTGGCCAACCTCATTGATGAGAATTGTAGCGGTGAATTTGGTGAGACTAGAGTCATAGGAAGACTTAGCTTATTTTAAACAGAGTCGCTACCGCGCTTTATTATTTACAAAAAGGAACGGATGAAAGAGCGAATAAAACCCACAGAAGTTTTTAAAATCAAACTAATAAACTCATCAGAGTTCTGGCTATGGAGGGTTTGTTATACAAGGGGGAGGTTTTAAGCACCCCTCATATCCATGGTACTCCATGGGAACCTCTTTGTTTTTATGTTATTATCTTTTATTTATAAATAACCTTTTTTTTGTGAAAATCCTATGTGAAAAAATTGTTTGAAATAGAGGGTGGGGATGGGAAGAAAAGTTTTTTGAAAGTTGTCATACCCCAATTTTTGACCTAAGATACCACCTCATATCATTGCATATGCATCATCTGCATCTCTAACAAATTGCATAGCTTGTGTTTGCTACTTGTGACTTAGCAGGATTTAATCAGGAAATCACTCATCAGTGCAAATAACAGTCAATTAGGGTTTTGTTCTCCCTTCATCTCAAAGAATCATATTCATCAACAATCAACATTTGGTCCTCAGAGATTCATGTCAACAAGCTCAGCAGCTTTGGATCGACTGAATTAGGGTTTTGACTGAAGACAGCATACTCTTGACTATTGCTCAGGATTTGACCTAGTGACTTGGGACATGACCTCAAGATCCCAAGTACATCATTTTGATTTAATCCATTGGCTTATAACATCTCCTACACAAGGATTGATCAACAGAGAAATTTCAAATCATCAGATTAGGGTTTTGAACTATCAGGGACTGAAATCAGGGATCACATTTGGGAAACCCTAAAAATCCCCAGGAAGTCAATCAAAGGTTTCAATCATCCTCAAATAATCCCTATGACAACATCCAATGGAAATTAAATTTCAATTCAAGATCCACAGTCATCAATTTCATCAGGTCGACAATTAGGGTTTTTGACCTAATTCACTGAACAACTGACTTTTTAATCAGAACATGGTGCCACAACTTAAACCATGGCTCAATATCCTCTAATGCTTCAATATGATCCATTCATACCATTCATATGGTGAGGATAGCCTGTTTCATTTGAAATCTCCAGAAACGCGATTCGTCTGAAAAAGTCAACTGTACGAGATCACCATTGACTTTTGGGGAATTTTGGTCAATCATGACTTTTGAAGTTTTGAATCATCAATATATGATATATGAAGTCATTTGATCAAGAAAAATCAAGAAAATCAATCAAGAATCAAAAAGTCAAAAGTGTGACTTTCCATACTTAGAAAAATTTCTAAGTGTTTTTCATGGTTTTTTCCAAACTTTGGAAGGGAATTTCTCAAAATTTCACCTACAAACTGAAAAAAACTTCCAACATGAAAGTTGTATATTTTGATCCAATGAACAACTTTGTCACATATAATTTTTTTTCATAAGATCAACCATTTAAGAGATATGGAGCTTCAAAGTTGGTACTTTTTGAAAACTTCACTTAAAACTTCATCTTTCTCAAAGTTCATGGATCTTTTTCACCCATTTCCTTAAAGGTCTTGAAGAAAATTTCAACTAGGGTTTTGAAGTGTGTAATATGAGCTTTCCAAAATGATCAAGAGCATGAAAAAATATGGAGTGTAGCCATGGTTTTGAATTTTGCAATTAGAGGTCATTATGCTTAAAGTTACACACCATTTTCACCAAGTTTCAACACTATATAGTCTATAATCCATACAATGACCTCTTGCAACTCCAAAGGGCAAGATTCTTATCATAAAAGATTGGATAGGAGAGAATATATTGTCACTTGAGATTTCTAACCATGGTTAACATTTTTAACCTAATGCATTTAATGAAAAATATTCTCTTTATCTCTTAAGCCAAAAACCATCATTACAATTTCAACTTGCCAAGGCTTATGATCCAATTTCGTTGCCTATAAATAAGAAATGGAAATCACATCCAAGAGCACACCAAAACTTGTCCAAGAACTTGTTTTCTCATTCTTTCTTCATTCACAAGTTTCATAGTTTTTCAAAGAGGTTAGAATCTCAAATTGCAAATCTTTCAAGTTCTAACCAAAGGTGTCATTCAAACATATTCTAAACATCATTTAGAAGTTTCTCATCACTTTAAACCATCATAAAATCAAGCCAAAGTCAGTTTGCTCACAAAAAATTCATACTTGCAAAGTTTGAGCCAAAACTTCCAAACTTGAAATTTACCCGAGCTTGTCCAAATCTACCACTTCAAACACCTTCCATACATCAATTAGAAGTGATCCAAACATCTGGAACACTTCTGGATGGGGAGAAACACCATGGCCGTTTTCAGTTTGGAGTCAAAACAGGTGGAGGTCTGTAGAATGATTCAGGAGGTTTCAAGCAAGTTTAAAAGCATCAACATGATCCTTGAACATTCCTGAAGCTAACCAGATCAATTCCAAGCATCAAAACCTCAAGAAAAATCGTTCAGAACTCACGGTTTACACACCTCTAACTCAACTTCGATTTTGCTTTTATACACGTTTTTAATCCATTTCAATTGCATATTTATGTTTGTTATGATGCATGGAACGTTTCTGGGTGGTTTAATTTGTGTTTAGTCACGAGGACAGAGATATGCCATTTTTGGTTTTTTAGGGTTTCGTTTTAGGTCTTTTTGCTACAGGTGAAATTGGCCCAAAAGGAGATCACCATTGGATTCAGAGAGCAAAACCAAGTCGTACCCTGGCCCTGTATTGGATTTATTGTTGTTATTTTGCGTTTTTGAAATTTCAGGTGCTATGGCTATGGATGTTCAACCGTGGGTAAAGGTCCATCTAAAACGACGGCCAAAGGTTGGGGATGATGGCGTGTCACCTTGCCATTGGCTGAATTCAAAATGAAGCGCGTGTTTTTGTTTGAAGACTGAACGGATCCCATGTGTGTGGTCCCACGTACATACCACGTGCTCTCACGCTTGCAGCCATCAGATCTCATTTCAACTTTCATCCAACACTCCTAAGAGCGCCAGTCCACCATAGACCATCAACTTTGCCACACAGGATCATATATTAATATTTTTCTTAATTAATTTGTTTTTCTTTGCATAGTTAATTAAAAAATACTTTCAAAAATCCAAAAATCATTTTAATTTCACTTTTAGGTTGATAAAATATTTAATTAATTTTTGACATGAAAATATTTTATTTTTCTTCATAATTAATTTATTTTGTTAATTAATTAGTAATTGTGTGAATATTTGCTATTAATTAATATCAACCAATCGAAAACTCCAAAAAATATTTTCTTTTTATATTTAGGTTTATACTTGTATAATCTAGTTTGTGACATAAAAAAGAATTATTTTTCTTGTTAAGTTTAATTATTTGTATAATTATTTGTTTAATTATCTTATTAATTAACTTAATTCCATTCAAAAAACCACAAAAAATATCTTCTCTTAGAATATTTTCTTTTGAATTTGATATCATCATATAACCTTCGTGTAATTAATCATTTGAATTTTCATGTTCTGATTTTTTATTACTGTTGCAGATCACTTGAATAATTACAATTCATTTAAGGTTTCGAGATCTGTTTCTTTGTCGTCTTCTGGGCTTTGTCTATTCTTCTGTTTTCCATTTGCTACAGAGGATGATCATGAAATAATTTATTGAAGATCAAGGTAACACCTCAAGCTCAGAAATCCAATTTTCTCATCCTTCGAGGTAAGCCTAAAACTCAATCAACTGTTTTCACAACAGTAATCACAATTTTTTCAAAGACAATAAACCATTTCTTTTTGAAACTATTGATTAAATCTTTTTTATTGATCAATTGATTTTCAAAACGATGTGGGGCCTCTCGAATATTAGAGAGTATAAGACCCACTCCTTTTTCCTTTTATACAGTTTTTCTTTGTACAGAAAACTCTTTCAAAACAATACTTTTCAAACTGTTTTCAAAAACAACAAACGACGCGTCTGTAAATAAAACAATCAACCATGTTTTGTAAATATACCATGGGCCTCCATGTAGGTATAAGTCTCAAGCCCTTTTGTACATACCCATTCCAGTACATGAAATTAGGTATTTCATTGTACGCTTTTTTGTACATACACTTTTTTTACATACCTCGATCAGTTTGTTTTTTAACTTTGAATAACAAACCAAAAATGAAGGTTTCTTTAAATCTTCCCAAAAATACCATGGGCCTCCATGTAGGTATAAGTCCCAAGCCCTTTTGTAAATACCTGTTTACATAGCTTTGAATAAATTCAAATGGGCCTCTCCCCGAGTATGAGTCCCGAGCCCTGTGTATACAAATGGATCATGCTTACAGGTATATTTCCTTCATAAACTCCATTATATACACACACTTTGTCATACATATATATAATTGTTCATACCTGTTCATGTTTGTTCATACTTGTTCATGTTTGTTCATATGTGTGATATGTGTGCCTGTTCAACTTAGTACAACACTAGGTTCCCCATAGCCTCCTATTGGGCTTCGTGCAAAGAATCTCCCTAGTTTAGGTTAGGACATAGAGTATGGTTTCCCGGTGAAATCGCTCTAAGAGCTCAAACCAACTATACCATGCCTCCCCTTGGGCTTTGTACAAACGAGTGACCCTCCCATAGCCTCCTCTTGGGCTTACAATGCAAGGACCCTGGATTGTCCCTCCCATAGCCTCCTCTTGGGCTTACAATGCAAGGACCCTCGGATAGCCTCCTCTTGGGCTTCGTACAAGGACCCACGGGCTTCTTATAAGCATCCCCAATATCCAAACACAAATACCCTAGGAGATTAGACATTTATCATCTCTATGATAGGAGTATCTCATCTATATCATCACAAACAATCAATCAATCAATCAAACTTTTTTGCCACAAGGCTGGCTAATCGATCAAACTGTTTTACCACCGTACTGGATGATTAATCAAAGTTTTTGTCACAAGGCTGACTTCATTGAAACTTTTGCCACAAGGCTGGCTGATTAATCAAAGTTTTTGTCACAAGGCTGACTTCATTGAAACTTTTGCCACAAGGCTGGTTAAACAACAAAAAACATCTTTATCATTCTAAGCACCCTAAGTGGCATGGCCCCGGGCTTATAATGAAAAGATTTTCAAACAAAAATCAAACAGATGTATGTGATGATATAGATTAGATACATCTAGCATTTAGACGACATTTGTCTATTTTCCTTTGCTTCCACTAGCATAAGTGGGAACTACGATTGCTCTGACTTTCTCAACATCCCTTTGAGAATACGTAGGCACAAGGTCGATCCTTGGCGAGCAAAACAAAACAAGAAAAAACCATTCAAACCTTAGCACCCGTAGACCCCGAGCTACAGATGCTCTGATTCCCTCTAGGGGATATGTATGCAGAGGATCGCGATGATCTTTGCGAGCATAATCAAACAAACACCTTAGGTCCCACCTATTTCACAAGAACCTCTCAATAACATGGAATGAAAAACAAAGCAAAGAAACCTATAGAGTACTATAGATACGTTGGGTGCTAATACCTTCCCTTCGTATAACCAACCCTCTTACCCAAGATCTCTCCCCCCACTTTTAGGTTATTGCAGCTTTTTTCCTTTTCCTCCTTTGGAAATAATAAAAAGTTTGGTCGAAATAAAGAAAAATCATTTTTATGAGCACTCGAGCCCAAAGAAGGCATCAGGTGTCTCATCCCACAAAAAAGAGGAACAAAACGATTTTTCGCCCGCGACAGAAAAATGGCGACTTCACTGGGGAGAATCTTTTTATTGTTTCCAAAGGAAGGGTTAATTCTATTTTCTATATTTTTTATTTCATTTTTGTTATATGTGTGGTTCTGGTTCTGTTACTTGTGTGGTTCTGTTACAAGTGATACATTATGGACAAATCCTAACCCGGATTAAGTACACATAAGAAATTAGGTGGAGGGTATAGTCATGTGCAGGCGCACGTGAGAATCCTTCCGCTCAGTGGAGGTTCCTTGTTGGTAATATATGTTTAGCATGTTTCGTAGCGAAGACATTATTACTTTCATTGAACTGTAGAAGCTGAGTTGGCCGTAGAACCCCAACCCATCCTGGCCTTATTAGGTTGTGGTGCAGAAACTATTCAGGTGAAGACTTGGATTAGTTGTCATGCGGAGAACCACACTCAGACGAGTTTTTCTTGAGAATATTACTGGCTCATGAGTTTAATTGTGGAAGGCCGGTAATATCCGAAAGAAAAATGTAGACTCTGACGTATCAGTAGAACATGTTGTGCAGGTGATTAACTAGAACTATCCCATTTTTGGTTCTCTGACCTCATGCTCGTGACGCTGGACCGTTGAACTTATGCGTTACCATGTTTGCGTTACCATGTTTGTATACCATGTTTGTAGTACCATGTTACCATGTTTGAACTACCATGTTTGCTTTACCATGTTTGAATATGTGGCATCCATGCATCCATGCATTCATACATTCATTAAAAAACCCATCTTTTTCCATAAAAACATGATTTTTCCAAAAAAAATTTAGAGAATTTTCTTTGCAAACATTATAGGATTAAGTTATGGAAAAAAGGTATACCAAAAAGTACGGTTTCAAAACGCCTGATGTGGAAAAACTGATAGAGTTAGCATCTTCTGTACAAGATCCTTCTAATTTTAGGAAAACTTATGGAAAGCTTTTGCCTATTTTGAACACTCATGTTGATGAAGGACTTCTCAAAACTCTGGTTCAGTTCTATGATCCCGTCTACCGTTGTTTTACCTTTCCAGACTACCAGTTGGTACCGACCTTGGAAGAATATGCCAATCTTTTAGGTATTCCTGTGTCTGACAAAATACCCTTCAATGGTTTGGAAGCCATTCCTAAGTCACACGTCATTGCAGCAGGTATCCACATGAAAAAGTCTGAAGTAGAGAGTAATTGGACTACCAAAGGAAACCTCCCGGGATTAACTTCCTAATAAAGAAAGCCTTTGATTTCATCGAAACTGGTAGCATGATAGCTTTTGAAGCTATACTAGCCTTGCTCATCTATGGGTTGGTTCTGTTTCCCAATGTCGACAACTTTGTTGATATCAATGCCATAAAGATCTTTCTGATTGGAAATCCTGTTCCGACTTTACTTGGTGACATGTATTTCTCTGTCCATCATAGGAATCGCCAAGGCGGTGGAATCATTGTATGTTGTGCACCTTTGTTGTTCAAATGGATTGTTTCACACTTACCTGAGTCTCCTATTTTCACAGAAAACCGAGAAGGCTTGCGTTGGCCTCGAAGACTTATGTCTCTTACTAATAATGATATTCGTTGGTATACCTTGGCTCGCTGTGGTACAGAAACCATCGATAGTTGTGGAGAGTTCGCCAACGTACCCCTCATTGGTACACAAGGAGGAATTAACTACAATCCGGTCCTAGCCCGACAACAACTCGGGTATGCAAATTCAGTTAAACCTGTTGGTCCCTCAGTGGAAGGTTACTTTTACCGAGAAGGGGATAATCCTAAAAAGTTGAAAGCAAGAATGATGAGAGCTTGGTACGACGTCCGATGGAAAGAAAAAGGTGAGGAAAGAAATTGCATTGCCATGGACGCCTACACCTGCTGGGTAAAGAAAAGAGCCAAGGAGTTCCAAATGCCTTATGCTTATGAAAAACCCATGTTTCCTGCAGTGTCTCAACGACCCAACATTCCAGCTATGGAGGAATACCAACGCACTTTGGCTAAGATGAGGACAGAAAAAGATGCTTGGGAAGAAAAGTTTCGTAGCACTGAGGTGGAAAATAGAAAGTTGAAGAAAAGAGTGAAAGATCACGAAGAAACACTCTACTGTCAAGATGGATGGCTCATGAGCAAAGATGAGAAGATTCGCCAGAAAGACGCTGCAATCAAGAGGTACATCAGAGAAAGCAAGAAAAATCTGGAAGGCTCGACAAGCAACGCTCCGACTCCTGATGATTGGAAGAACGTTGTTGACAAGCTGAGAGCTGAAAAGGCCGAATTGAAAGCTCACTATGGGAAAGAAATCATGAAGCTCAAGCTGCACAATGCATTTGGTTCTTCGTCTGATGAAGATGCTTAGGATTTGTTTAGCTTTTTTATTTATCATTTGCTTTTGTAAGGAGCTACGCTCCAATGTTGTAACATTTCCCATTATTGCAATAAAAAATGAATGAATAAAAGATTTGGTTGTGTTCAAATGTTTGCAAGGAAATAATCTTTAAAATATTTGGAAAAATCATAAATTTCTTTTTTGCATACATCATTCTGCATATCGAGTCTGTTGTATAGAGTCTCATCTTTTGGATCTTTCTCCATTAGATCGTCAAGCTGTCGCGTCTCAAAGTTTCTCGACCGCGCTCGCAATCAGATCACAGATATAATACTCGTTCAAGCAGAAGAAGAGTAATGGAACACTCTGAACAAGAGAATATTGAGCTTCGTGGTACAGTGACCACCCTTCAGGAAAAGTTGGAAAGTCTCACTACTCTGGTTGACTCCTTAATGGCCGCACAGAATCAACCGCCGCCACCCAACAGCCAAGCGACGGTAACATCTGAAGTCACTACTCCGGTGTCTACAGCTGCGTTCGGTATTCCATCTTTCTCCATGCCAGAAGGTTGGGGCACGCCTTTCAGCTTCGGTACAGGTTTCCGCCATAATGTTTCTGGGGTTCAAGCAGCTACAACTGAAGTGCCTGCTGCACAGGGTTCGGCGTTTATTCCACATTCAGGGGTAACTTTTTCCCAAATCACTATGGCACTTTCTCAACCCACTATGACAGTTCCGACTCCTATGGTTCACACTGTTCCTT
This sequence comes from Vicia villosa, assembly GCF_029867415.1. Lineage (NCBI taxonomy): Eukaryota > Viridiplantae > Streptophyta > Magnoliopsida > Fabales > Fabaceae > Vicia > Vicia villosa. The sequence goes on from NW_026705755.1 coordinate 129,868, forward strand.
ACGGAGACAATGAGATTTATCATGATCAAGGTGATAGCACAAATCAGCGTAATCTTGTGGGAGATCTCCAAGAGCAGTTTAACAAGATGCAGCTGGAAGTTAAAGCTATCCGTGGAAAAGATTTGTTTGGAAAGAATGCTCAGGAGCTATGTTTGGTTCCCAGTGTACAAATACCTGCTAAATTCAAGGTCCCTGACTTTGAAAAGTACAAAGGAAGTTCTTGTCCACAAAGCCATCTTGTGATGTATGCCAGGAAGATGTCTACTTATGCAGATAATCATTAGTTGCTTATCCATTACTTTCAAGACAGTTTGACTGGTGCCGCACTGAAGTGGTACACAGGCTTGGATAGCACTAATATTCGAACATTCAATGACCTAGGTGAGGCCTTTGTCCGACAATACAAGTATAACTCGGATATGGCTCCGGACAGAGATCAGCTCTGATCCATGGCTCAGAAAGACCATGAAGCTTTCAAAGAATATGCCCAACGATGGAGAGAAACTGCTGCTCAGATTAATCCACCGTTAAAAGAGAAAGAGATGACAAAGATCTTCTTGAATACTCTCAGTCTGTTTTATTATGAACGCATGATTGCTAGTGCTCCAAGTGATTTCACCGAAATGGTAAACATGGGGATGCGTCTAGAAGAAGGAGTCCGAACCGGACGTCTGACTAAAGAAGGTGGATCTTCAAGTGGAACCAAAAAGTTTGGAAGTGGTTTCCCAAAGAAGAAAGAACAAAGTATTGACATGGTATCCCAAGGGAGGCCAAGAGGAAATGTCAATCGTCAGCGACAGGTAGCTGCTATCGCACCAGTCGTTAATACCGCACCGAATCCGGGATTTACCCCGCAATTTCAACAACAGCCTCGACCACAGGCTCAGCAGTTAAACAATAATCAGAATCGAGTACAAAGAGCTCCACAGTTTGATCCAATTCCAATGACATACACGGAATTGTACCCTGCTTTGATTGAAAGAGGTCTTGTTCAAACTAAAGCGCCACCACCCGTACCTGAGAAACTCCCATGGTGATACAAAGCTGAGGTCTCATGCCCTTATCATCAAGGAGCACCTGGCCATGATCTTGAGCATTGCATAGCTTTGAAATATGAAGTCCAGAGGTTGGTTAGGTCTAATCTCCTCTCTTTCAGAAATTTGAATCCTAATGTGCAAGCAAATCCGCTGCCCAATCATGGAGGGCATGTTGTAAACATGGTATATGGATGTCCTGGCCAATACCGAGTCTATAATATCAACTTCTCAAGAGCAGATTTGGTACAAATGCACGCCACTCTTTGTCGGGGGCAGAATTTTCGCCAGCATCAATACGGTTCCTGTAGAATATGTTGTGTGGATCCTCACGGGTGTTCGATTGTGAGAAGAGATCTCCAAGTTTTGCTAGATAATGGTACTATTGAGATCTACAGAAATAGGGATGAAAATGAAGTTAACATGATAGGATGTTATCCGCATGAGCTTTTAGTCTCAGATATCAACTCGGAAATGCCTACAGTTAACGTCATCGTTCCTCATTTCAACATGCCTGAGCGCATGGAAGTTACTTACAACAAGCCGAAGGTTCCTGTTGCTCCTTTGATCATTTGTCTACCTGGATCTGTTCCCTATGACTCTGACAAGGCGGTTCCATACAATTACAATGCCACAATGATAAAGAATGGACAAGAAGTTCCTTTACCTACTCTCTCATCCGTTGTAAACATTTCTGATGTAAGTCGAGTAACAAGAAGTGGACGTGTGTATACTCCACTACCTCCAAAACAGCCTGTTGCTCCTACTACCGGACAAAATCCTGTCAATACACCAGTGGGGAATCCTGTGGAAACTCCTATCAGTAATACAAACACTGATGTTGGTCAGTCCAGTGGAACCAATGTCAATCCTGATTTTGATGAAATTTTGAAGCTTATCAAAAGAAGTGAATATAAGATTGTGGATCAGCTTATGCAGACTCCTTCAAAAATCTCAATACTTTCATTGCTGTTGAATTCAGAAGCCCACAGAGAAGCCCTGATGAAGGTCTTGGATCAAGCTTTTGTAGATCATGATGTGACTGTTGACCACTTTGATGGGATAATAGCCAACATAACAGCTTGTAACAATTTAAGCTTCTGTGATGAAGAACTCCCCGAGGAGGGTAAAAATCACAATCTTGCTTTGCACATTTCTATGAACTGTCAGTCAGACTCTTTGTCCAATGTGTTGGTAGACACCGGATCTTCCTTGAATGTGATGCCAAAAACGACTCTTGCTCGCTTGTCTTACCAAGGAATGCCTATGAAATTCAGTGGTGTAGTAGTCAAAGCATTTGATGGATCGCGAAAATCTGTTATCGGCGAAGTCAATCTTCCCATGACAATTGGTCCACATACATTCCAAATTACCTTCCAGGTCATGGACATTCAAGCTGCTTATAGCTGTCTGTTAGGACGACCATGGATCCATGAAGCAGGGGCAGTAACTTCTACGCTCCATCAAAAGTTAAAGTTTGTAACAAATGGAAAATTGGTAACAATAAGTGGAGAGCAAGCCTTGATGGTGAGCCATTTATCCAATTTCTCTTTCATAAGTGCTGATGATGTGGAAGGAACTCAGTTCCAAGGTCTCTCTTTAGAAGACGAATCTTCCAAGAAGAAAGCATCGATCTCTTCTTACAAAGAGGCAGTGAAAGTAGTAAAGGATGGAACTACCACTGGCTGGGGGCAGGTTGTGATCCCTACTAAGAATGAAACCAGAGCAGGTCTCGGATGTTCACCAACATTCTCAAACTGCACCAAGAAAGATGAAACCCTTCGACCGATCAAAGAAACGTTCCATAGTGGAGGGTTCCTTAACCCAATTCCTCAAGAGGTTAATGTCCTTATTGAAGAATGTATCGAAGAAGGTCTCTCCGATGATGAAGAAGAATGGAAATGTTATCTTAATGACTCGGGATACATATCTCAGGAAGAACCATATCCTCCGTCACAGAAATCCAAAGGCAAAGAAATTGAGCCTGTTCCTGCAGAGATATGGGATACCTTGGGACAACCAAGTGGAAAATATGATTATATGGTGAAATACACTGCACCTGAAAGTTCAAAGATTGCGATTGAGGATATCCAACCAACTGGATGGGGAGATTCCTTTGAATGCAATAGTCAACCAGAAGAGGCTTATCAGCCCTGTCAATTTTCTCAGCAACCTGAAATTACTGGAGATTTCGGATTCAATGCATCTACCAAGGTTAACAATCCTGAAGATGGTTACCATCACATAAATTCCATTTTTGAAGATGAAGGGGAAGATGGTCCCGCAGTTGACTCGGAAAGTGTCGCTGACAATGAGTCTCTTCATCCTGAGGACTGGGAATTACATCCTGAAAATTTCTGAGGATTGTGACTCATCTTATGCTCTTCAAGAAGTAGAAGAAGACCGTTTCAACTCTACAAAGAACAAGGGTGACAAACCAGGACCTTCAAATCCTGCCCGACCAGCGATCAATGTCAATACTGAAGATAATTCTGGGGAGAATTTTCCTGAATACATAATACATAGAGGAGTTCGTTGCTACTGGAAAGCTGTCGACGTTCCGAATGTTGTTCGTCGCTCAAAGTAATCGCCTCGCTGTTATTTTGACCTCCTGCCTTGCCCAAAGCAGAGAGATGTTTTATAGGGCTTTGTTTTTAAATGTTCCGCCCAAATAACTTTGTGTATAGGGCTTTGTTTTAAAAGTTTCCCTCTTTGTCCTGCCCAAGACAAATGAGTTTGTGTTTAGGGCTTTGTTTCAAAAATGAATCATAAATAAAGTGTCATTTTGAATTCCCTACATTATATGTTTTATTTTTGCTTTTTTCTGGAAATGGTAATCCTAAAAAACCAAAAAAATAAAAAAAACTTTTTCAAAAAAAAATCTGCATACACTCCTGCATTCATAAATTTTCTGAAATAAATATAAATCATATGTGCAGATTTACTATTGATAAACCCATTGAATGCAATAACCCTATGCCCTCTCCCAACTTTGAGTTTCCTGTGTTCGAAGCCGAAGAAGAGGAAGAAGAGGAGATCCCGGACGAGATCTCTCGATTACTTAAGCACGAGGAAAGAGCCATTCTGCCTCACAAAGAGCCTTTAGAAAAGATCAACTTGGGTTCTGAAGAAGACAAAAAAGAAGTGACCATTGGATCGCTGCTTGATACTGATATCAAGAGTAAGTTGACAGACCTTCTCAAAGAATATGTTGACGTGTTTGCCTGGTCCTACCAAGACATGCCTGGGTTGGATACCAATATTGTTCAGCATTACTTGCCATTGAAGCCAGAATGTCCGCCAGTTAAGCAGAAATTACGAAGGACTCACCTTGATATGGCTAACAGGATCAAAACAGAAGTTCAAAAACAACTCGACGCAGGTTTTCTTGTCACCTCTGAGTATCCTCAATGGTTGGCTAACATAGTGCCAGTTCCGAAGAAAGATGGTAAAGTCAGAATGTGTGTTGACTACCGTGACTTGAACAAAGCCAGTCCAAAAGATGACTTTCCATTACCACATATTGACATGCTGGTTGATAACACTGCTAAGTTCAACGTCTTTTCCTTCATGGACGGGTTCTCCGGTTATAATCAGATCAAGATGGCTCCCGAAGACATGGAGAAAACATCTTTCATCACCCCATGGGGTACTTTTTGCTACAAAGTAATGCCGTTTGGATTAAAGAATGCAGGCGCAACTTACCAAAGGGCAATGACTACTCTCTTTCATGACATGATGCATAAAGAAATTGAAGTTTATGTGGACGACATGATAGCCAAGTCCAGCACAGAAGAAGAACATATTGAATACCTTTTGAAGTTGTTTCAACGACTAAGGAAATATCAGCTTCGCTTGAATCCTAACAAATGTACTTTTGGGGTTAGATCTGGAAAACTCTTGGGTTTCATTGTCAGCCAAAGAGGTATCGAAGTAGATCCCGACAAAGTCAGAGCTATTCAAGAGATGCCTGCACCAAATACTGAAAAACAAGTAAGAGGATTTCTCGGACGATTAAACTATATCTCCAGGTTTATCTCTCAAATGACTGCTACTTGTGGGCCAATTTTCAAGCTTCTCCGCAAAGATCAAGGGGTTGTATGGACTGAAGATTGCCAGAAAGCGTTCGACAGTATCAAGGAATATCTGTTAGAACCACCGATATTGATTCCTCCAGTTGAAGGAAGACCACTAATCATGTACCTTACCGTGTTGGAAGAATCCATGGGTTGTATGCTTGGACAGCAAGATGAAACCGGTAAGAAGGAGCATGCCATCTATTACTTGAGTAAGAAATTCACAGACTGTGAGTCTCGTTACTCCATGCTCGAAAAAACATGTTGTGCTTTGGCTTGGGCTTCAAAACGTCTCCGCCAATACATGATCAACAATACTACTTGGTTAATCTCCAAAATGGATCCGATCAAGTATGTCTTTGAAAAGCCTGCCTTAACAGGAAGGATTGCCCGATGGCAAATGCTGTTATCCGAATATGACATTGAATACCGTGCTCAAAAAGCGGTCAAAGGAAGCATTCTCGCCGATCATTTGGCGCATCAACCAATCAATGAATATCAATCTCTCAAGTTTGACTTTCCTGATGAAGATGTCTTGTACTTGAAAATGAAAGATTGTGACGAACCATTACCGGAAGAAGGTCCTGAGCCTGGATCAAGATGGGGCCTAATTTTCGATGGAGCAGTAAACGCTTTTGGCAATGGAATTGGGGCAATCATCATCACTCCCAAGGGTACTCATATCCCATTCTCCTCCAGATTGCTATTTGATTGCACCAACAACATCGCAGAATATGAAGCTTGTATCATGGGTCTCGAAGAAGCCATTGACTTAAGGATCAAGATCCTCGACATATATGGAGATTCAGCCCTCGTGATCAACCAAATCAAAGACAAGTGGGAAACTTACCACCCTGGCTTGACTCCTTACAGAGATTATGCAAGACGTCTGTTGACTTTCTTCAACAAGGTTGAATTGCATCATATACCTCGAGATCAGAATCGAATGGCAGATGCCTTGGCTACTCTATCTTCCATGTTCAAAGTCAATCATTGGAATGATATGCCTACAGTCAGAATTACGCGCCTTGAAAGGCCCGCCTATGTGTTTGCAACTGAAGCAGTCATCGATGATAAACCGTGGTTCCACGACATCAAACGCTTCCTTCAAACTCAAGAGTACCCGCTTGGGGCATCAAACAAGGATAAGAAAACTCTAAGGAGGCTTTCTGGCAGTTTCTTCCTGAATGGAGATGTGCTATACAAAAGAAACTTCGACATGGTTTTGCTCAGATGCGTGGATAGACACGAAGCAGACATGTTAATGCATGAAGTGCATGAAGGGTCCTTTGGAACTCATTCAAATGGGCATGCAATGTCCAAGAAGATCTTAAGAGCAGGATACTATTGGTTGACAATGGAATCTGATTGTTGTAAACACGTGAAGAGATGTCACAAGTGCCAGATCTACGCAGATAAGATCCATGTGCCACCGACTCTACTCAACGTTCTCTCATCTCCATGGCCTTTCTCCATGTGGGGTATTGACATGATTGGAATGATCGAACCGAAAGCTTCAAACGGTCATCGTTTCATCTTGGTAGCAATTGATTACTTCACCAAATGGGTCGAAGCAGCATCTTACGCCAATGTTACAAGACAAGTGGTTGTGAGGTTTATCGAGAATAACATCATTTGCCGATATGGTGTTCCCAGCAAGATCATTACTGACAATGGTTCAAACTTGAACAACAAGATGATGAAAGAATTATGTGAGGAATTCAAGATTGAGCATCATAACTCTTCTCCTTACAGGCCAAAAATGAACGGCACCGTCGAAGCTGCCAACAAGAACATTAAGAAAATCGTCCAGAAAATGGTCGTCACTTACAAAGACTGGCATGAAATGCTGCCATTTGCTTTACATGGGTATCGTACTTCAGTGCGTACTTCGACAGGGGCAACTCCCTTTTCTCTAGTATACGGCATGGAAGCTGTGCTCCCCGTAGAAGTTGAAATCCCATCAATGAGAGTCCTCATGGAGACTAAGTTATCAGAGGCTGAATGGTGTCAAAGCAGATACGATCAGTTGAACTTAATCGAAGAAAAACGTATGACTGCTCTATGCCATGGACAGTTATACCAAGCAAGGATGAAACAAGCCTTCAACAAAAAGGTTCGACCTCGTGAATTTCAAGAAGGCGACCTCGTGCTTAAAAAGATCTTGTCTTTTCAACCAGATTCTAGGGGCAAATGGTCTCCTAATTACGAAGGCCCGTATGTTGTCAAAAGAACATTTTCTGGCGGCGCCATGACTCTTGCAACCATGGATGGTGATGAACTCCCATATCCTGTGAATGCTGATGCAGTCAAGAAATACTTTGTCTAAAAAAAAATATACAAAAGAACAGCTCGGTAAGTCGAAAACCCGCAAAGGGCGACTTAGGCAAAAATGAGCGTCTCGGTGGATTGAAAACCCGAAAGGGCGGTCCAGGCAAAAATTAGAGACAATAAACAGAAAAAATTCATCCTGGTAGATTGAAAACCTGAAAGGGCAATCTAGGCAAAAATTAGGGATTAATGACAAAGTAACTGCATCAGTCCGTACTTCGTCACCTGAAGAGTCTTCTTCATCAAAGGATCTTCGATCAAATCATCGCCAATCTGAAGCGACAAGCACAGTTGGAACTCAAAGTTGTTAGGGGGAATAGTGGTTATTGCTTTCAATGTAGCCTTTTCCGCATAATTACCATTTCCAACTTTTGTAAATACTCCATGGAATCACGCCTTTAGCTGATTACCATCCTATCAAATAAATTTGAGCCTTGTGCCCATTTGTTTGCAATCTCTAATTTCTTTTAGCTTGCAAAATGACGCTTTAATTGTGTTATTCACTTTTGAAACAAAAAAGAAAAAATAAGTTTTAAATGAATTTACTTCACTTTTCTTTTTCAAAATAAAAGCGAAATTTTCCTTTGAGTTGTGAACAACGGAAGGAACATCAGCAGTCGTCTCCACAGGATGAACAAAAGGATTCTCCCTGGAAAAATTGTTGAGACAACGGTATTCTTGTCCCAGAAAAGAATTCTTGAAGCAATTATCCCTCGAGGTAAAGAAGCTCTTCTATCCCCAGTGAAGAAGCTCTTTTATCCCCAGTAACGAAGATTTTCCATCTCCAGTGAAGAGGTTCTTCCATCTCAATGAGAAAAGATGTTTATCTTCCCCAAAGAAGTTTAAAACATGCAACACCATTCATCACCTGTGTTATCTACACCGTGTTGAAGAACATTTGCCAAGTATCTGGTTGTATTGCGACGTCGGTCCTTCTCCAGTATATACTTCATTGTCAGTCAGTATTGTCAGTATGCATGCTACATTCTTGACATTCATCATTCATACATATTTGCATCATTTATGCATTCTTGCATTTTTCAATACTTACTTGTTTAGGATATATTTATCCTCAAAAAGAAAAAAAAAAAGAAAAAAAGAAAAAAAAGAAAAGAAAAAGAAACAGACATGGGCGTGTCATCTCTCCAAGTAGGTTGTCACCCATAAGCAGAAAGAACATCTTTTGTTTCTCCAGTTCCCCACTGAGATCATTCCTCGTGGAAGAAGGTTGCTTTAGTTTCTCCCCTCAAAACGAAGGAGAAAATACCCATTCGAGTTCATTCCTCATTGGGTACAAAGTCTTGTTTGATTGTTTCTTTCCAATTCATTCTTGGTTAGAACTTTGTCTTTACCAAAAATTCAAATTCTGATTCCTCAAACAGAGTCGTGAAAAAATAGACAATAAGCAATAGCCTCGTCATCAGAGCAGCTTATGTCTCCTCCAAAAGTTTTTTCCTCTCAAGGAAATCAATCATGAAGACCATTTGACGACCAGGGCCTTATTACTGTTCACAAGGCTGAATAACCAGTAATTCCCCTAGCAAAGTCTCCAGGATCATTTTGTCACTTGGCTGATAATTGATCATGTCTTCAAAACCACTATCACAAGGCTGGTAGTCGGTAACCTTTTGTTCTGGTTATATTATTCAACATGTCTATCACAAGGCTGATAGTCGGTAATATTAACCGAACCTTTGAAACTCTTTTTACCTTGTCAAGTCTATCACCATGCTGGTAGTCGGTAATACAGTTTCATACCTTTCACCTTCGCATTATTAAACAAGTCTATCCCCATGCTGATAGTCGATAATGTCGATAGGTAAGCTTTCCTTACAAAGCTATCATTCCCAGGTGAAGCATACACTTGCTTTCCCGAAGGAAAAACAGATTCTCTTCCTAAAACGGATGGAGACATCCTTCCCGGTCTCTTCTCCCCAGTGGAGTCAGTTCTTGATATCCCCTCGGTAAAGATATCCTTGCATCATTCGCAATTTTGGTATCTTAGGTCCAAAATTCGCGTCTTCTGATATTTAAGTCTCTTCTACCCTATCAAAACGAAGATTTTCAATCTTCATGTCTCAGGCTGAAGAAACTTAAATAGGGGCATCTGTCATACCCCAATTTTTGACCTAAGATACCACCTCATATCATTGCATATGCATCATCTGCATCTCTAACAAATTGCATAGCTTGTGTTTGCTACTTGTGACTTAGCAGGATTTAATCAGGAAATCACTCATCAGTGCAAATAACAGTCAATTAGGGTTTTGTTCTCCCTTCATCTCAAAGAATCATATTCATCAACAATCAACATTTGGTCCTCAGAGATTCATGTCAACAAGCTCAGCAGCTTTGGATCGACTGAATTAGGGTTTTGACTGAAGACAGCATACTCTTGACTTTTGCTCAGGATTTGACCTAGTGACTTGGGACATGACCTCAAGATCCCAAGTACATCATTTTGATTTAATCCATTGGCTTATAAAATCTCCTACACAAGGATTGATCAACAGAGAAATTTCAAATCATCAGATTAGGGTTTTGAACTATCAGGGACTGAAATCAGGGATCACATTTGGGAAACCCTAAAAATCCCCAGGAAGTCAATCAAAGGTTTCAATCATCCTCAAATAATCCCTATGACAACATCCAATGGAAATTAAATTTCAATTCAAGATCCACAGTCATCAATTTCATCAGGTCGACAATTAGGGTTTTTGACCTAATTCACTGAACAACTGACTTTTTAATCAGAACATGGTGCCACAACTTAAACCATGGCTCAATATCCTCTAATGCTTCAATATGATCCATTCATACCATTCATATGGTGAGGATAGCCTGTTTCATTTGAAATCTCCAGAAACGCGATTCGTCTGAAAAAGTCAACTGTACAAGATCACCATTGACTTTTGGGGAATTTTGGTCAATCATGACTTTTGAAGTTTTGAATCATCAATATATGATATATGAAGTCATTTGATCAAGAAAAATCAAGAAAATCAATCAAGAATCAAAAAGTCAAAAGTGTGACTTTCCATACTTAGAAAAATTTCTAAGTGTTTTTCATGGTTTTTTCCAAACTTTGGAAGGGAATTTCTCAAAATTTCACCTACAAACTGAAAAAAACTTCCAACATGAAAGTTGTAGATTTTGATCCAATGAACAACTTTGTCACATATAATTGTTTTTCATAAGATCAACCATTTAAGAGATATGGAGCTTCAAAGTTGGTACTTTTTGAAAACTTCACTTAAAACTTCATTTTTCTCAAAGTTCATGGATCTTTTTCACCCATTTCCTTAAAGGTCTTGAAGAAACTTTCAACTAGGGTTTTGAAGTGTGTAATATGAGCTTTCCAAAATGATCAAGAGCATGAAAAAATATGGAGTGTAGCCATGGTTTTGAATTTTGCAATTAGAGGTCATTATGCTTAAAGTTACACACCATTTTCACCAAGTTTCAACATTATATAGTCTATAATCCATACAATGACCTCTTGCAACTCCAAAGGGCAAGATTCTTATCATAAAAGATTGGATAGGAGAGAATATATTGTCACTTGAGATTTCTAACCATGGTTAACATTTTTAACCTAATGCATTTAATGAAAAATATTCTCTTTATCTCTTAAGCCAAAAACCATCATTACAATTTCAACTTGCCAAGGCTTATGATCCAATTTCGTGGCCTATAAATAAGAGATGGAAATCACATCCAAGAGCACACCAAAACTTGTCCAAGAACTTGTTTTCTCATTCTTTCTTCATTCACAAGTTTCATAGTTTTTCAAAGAGGTTAGAATCTCAAATTGCAAATCTTTCAAGTTCTAACCAAAGGTGTCATTCAAACATATTCTAAACATCATTTAGAAGTTGCTCATCACTTTAAACCATCATAAAATCAAGCCAAAGTCAGTTTGCTCACAAAAAATTCATACTTGCAAAGTTTGAGCCAAAACTTCCAAACTTAAAATTTACCCGAGCTTGTCCAAATCTACCACTTCAAACACCTTCCATACATCAATTAGAAGTGATCCAAACATCTGGAACACTTCTGGATGGGGAGAAACACCATGGCCGTTTTCAGTTTGGAGTCAAAACAGGTGGAGGTCTGTAGAATGATTCAGGAGGTTTCAAGCAAGTTTAAAAGCATCAACATGATCCTTGAACATTCCTGAAGCTAACCAGATCAATTCCAAGCATCAAAACCTCAAGAACAATCGTTCAGAACTCACGGTTTACACACCTCTAACTCAACTTCGATTTTGCTTTTATACACGTTTTTAATCCATTTCAATTGCATATTTATGTTTGTTATGATGCATGGAACGTTTCTGGGTGGTTTAATTTGTGTTTAGTCACGAGGACAGAGATATGCCATTTTTGGTTTTTTAGGGTTTCGTTTTAGGTCTTTTTGCTACAGGTGAAATTGGCCCAAAAGGAGATCACCATTGGATTCAGAGAGCAAAACCAAGTCGTACCCTGGCCCTGTATTGGATTTATTGTTGTTATTTTGCGTTTTTGAAATTTCAGGTGCTATGGCTATGGATGTTCAACCGTGGGTAAAGGTCCATCTAAAACGACGGCCAAAGGTTGGGGATGATGGCGTGTCACCTTGCCATTGGCTGAATTCAAAATGAAGCGCGCGTTTTTGTTTGAAGACTGAACGGATCCCATGTGTTTGGTCCCACGTACATACCACGTGCTCTCACGCTTGCAGCCATCAGATCTCATTTCAACTTTCATCCAACGCTCCTAAGAGCGCCAGTCCACCATAGGCCATCAACTTTGCCACACAGGATCATATATTAATATTTTTCTTAATTAATTTGTTTTTCTTTGCATAGTTAATTAAAAAATACTTTCAAAAATCCAAAAATCATTTTAATTTCACTTTTAGGTTGATAAAATATTTAATTAATTTTTGACATGAAAATATTTTATTTTTCTTCATAATTAATTTATTTTGTTAATTAATTAGTAATTGTGTGAATATTTGCTATTAATTAATATCAACCAATCGAAAACTCCAAAAAATATTTTCTTTTTATATTTAGGTTTATACTTGTATAATCTAGTTTGTGACATAAAAAAGAATTATTTTTCTTGTTAAGTTTAATTATTTGTATAATTATTTGTTTAATTATCTTATTAATTAACTTAATTCCATTCAAAAAACCACAAAAAATATCTTCTCTTAGAATATTTTCTTTTGAATTTGATATCATCATATAACCTTCGTGTAATTAATCATTTGAATTTTCATGTTCTGATTTTTTATTACTGTTGCAGATCACTTGAATAATTACAATTCATTTAAGGTTTCGAGATCTGTTTCTTTGTCGTCTTCTGGGCTTTGTCTATTCTTCTGTTTTCCATTTGCTACAGAGGATGATCATGAAATAATTTATTGAAGATCAAGGTAACACCTCAAGCTCAGAAATCCAATTTTCTCATCCTTCGAGGTAAGCCTAAAACTCAATCAACTGTTTTCACAACAGTAATCACAATTTTTTCAAAGACAATAAACCATTTCTTTTTGAAACTATTGATTAAATCTTTTTTATTGATCAATTGATTTTCAAAACGATGTGGGGCCTCTCGAATATTAGAGAGTATAAGACCCACTCCTTTTTCCTTTTATACAGTTTTTCTTTGTACAGAAAACTCTTTCAAAACAATACTTTTCAAACTGTTTTCAAAAACAACAAACGACGCGTCTGTAAATAAAACAATCAACCATGTTTTGTAAATATACCATGGGCCTCCATGTAGGTATAAGTCCCAAGCCCTTTTGTACATACCCATTCCAGTACATGAAATTAGGTATTTCATTGTACGCTTTTTTGTACATACACTTTTTTTACATACCTCGATCAGTTTGTTTTTTAACTTTGAATAACAAACCAAAAATGAAGGTTTCTTTAAATCTTCCCAAAAATACCATGGGCCTCCATGTAGGTATAAGTCCCAAGCCCTTTTGTAAATACCTGTTTACATAGCTTTGAATAAATTCAAATGGGCCTCTCCCCGAGTATGAGTCCCGAGCCCTGTGTATACAAATGGATCATGCTTACAGGTATATTTCCTTCATAAACTCCATTATATACACACACTTTGTCATACATATATATAATTGTTCATACCTGTTCATGTTTGTTCATACTTGTTCATGTTTGTTCATATGTGTGATATGTGTGCCTGTTCAACTTAGTACAACACTAGGTTCCCCATAGCCTCCTATTGGGCTTCGTGCAAAGAATCTCCCTAGTTTAGGTTAGGACATAGAGTATGGTTTCCCGGTGAAATCGCTCTAAGAGCTCAAACCAACTATACCATGCCTCCCCTTGGGCTTTGTACAAACGAGTGACCCTCCCATAGCCTCCTCTTGGGCTTACAATGCAAGGACCCTGGATTGTCCCTCCCATAGCCTCCTCTTGGGCTTACAATGCAAGGACCCTCGGATAGCCTCCTCTTGGGCTTCGTACAAGGACCCACGGGCTTCTTATAAGCATCCCCAATATCCAAACACAAATACCCTAGGAGATTAGACATTTATCATCTCTATGATAGGAGTATCTCATCTATATCATCACAAACAATCAATCAATCAATCAAACTTTTTTGCCACAAGGCTGGCTAATCGATCAAACTGTTTTACCACCGTACTGGATGATTAATCAAAGTTTTTGTCACAAGGCTGACTTCATTGAAACTTTTGCCACAAGGCTGGCTGATTAATCAAAGTTTTTGTCACAAGGCTGACTTCATTGAAACTTTTGCCACAAGGCTGGTTAAACAACAAAAAACATCTTTATCATTCTAAGCACCCTAAGTGGCATGGCCCCGGGCTTATAATGAAAAGATTTTCAAACAAAAATCAAACAGATGTATGTGATGATATAGATTAGATACATCTAGCATTTAGACGACATTTGTCTATTTTCCTTTGCTTCCACTAGCATAAGTGGGAACTACGATTGCTCTGACTTTCTCAACATCCCTTTGAGAATACGTAGGCACAAGGTCGATCCTTGGCGAGCAAAACAAAACAAGAAAAAACCATTCAAACCTTAGCACCCGTAGACCCCGAGCTACAGATGCTCTGATTCCCTCTAGGGGATATGTATGCAGAGGATCGCGATGATCTTTGCGAGCATAATCAAACAAACACCTTAGGTCCCACCTATTTCACAAGAACCTCTCAATAACATGGAATGAAAAACAAAGCAAAGAAACCTATAGAGTACTATAGATACGTTGGGTGCTAATACCTTCCCTTCGTATAACCAACCCTCTTACCCAAGATCTCTCCCCCCACTTTTAGGTTATTGCAGCTTTTTTCCTTTTCCTCCTTTGGAAATAATAAAAAGTTTGGTCGAAATAAAGAAAAATCATTTTTATGAGCACTCGAGCCCAAAGAAGGCATCAGGTGTCTCATCCCACAAAAAAGAGGAACAAAACGATTTTTCGCCCGCGACAAAAGTGAACTCGATAAGATATCGCATCTTAGGCCTATATATCCCTTAAGTGCAATAGGGAAGTCAGAGCTTCAGAGCTTCTGTAGTTCCTCTTTTTTTTTTTAAAAAAGGAAAAAAGGGGGCCAAAGTGGCCAAAATCTTTTTGGGTGTGAGCTTTAAAATACTCATAAGTTTTTTCCTTTAAGAGGGTTAAGTTTTAAAATACTTAACAATTTAAAAGAAGATTAGGCTTTAAAATACCTAATAAGGGTTAAGCTTTAAAATACTTAACAAGTTAAAAAGGGAGATTAGGCTTTAAAATACCTAATAAGTTTTAAAAGGTTAAGCTTTAAAATACTTAACAAATTTTAAAACAAATCAAAGAAGGAACAAGCTTTAAAATACAAGGTCAATGGGTTAAGAGAAGTTTCACCGGGAATAATTCATCTCTTAACACCAAGGCTTAAAAACAAGATCAATGGATCAAGAATAGTTTCACCGGGAATAATTCTATTCTTAAAACCAATGTTTCAAAACAAAGGGGCTTTTGGCTAAGCTTTAACAATACTAAACCATAAACAAGTGAAAAGCTTTAAAATACTTGACACAAAAGTAAAAGAGATTGGAAAAGAATTTAAGTACCTTGACAATTTAGTCAATATCATTCCCATCCTTTGTATAAAACATCAAGCTTAAACAATTAACAATAAATACCTCATGTATGTACAAGAACAAACAAGTGAGTGTTAACAAGCAAGAGATGGATGTATCTAAACCCTTAGATTCAAATCATGTATGAATGATGAATAATTAATGTGATGATTAAACATTGGGTTAGATAAACAAAAATAATAACAAGTACAAATCACATGGATATAAAATCAACAAGTATATGTACAAGACAAGGTTTAACATCTAAGTACAAAGCATGGATTAGAAAACCAACAATTATGTACAAAGATTAATAATTAAGTACAAGACATGGATTAAAATAAACAAGTGTGTACAAAGATAAACATGGATAAACAAAGATCAACATCTTGCAAATTTTTTGGTTAGGGTTTTAAACCTAAGACTTTTAAAATTAGGGTTTTGATTTAGGGTTTCTAAAGAAATACCTAGACCTAATTGATTTTAATTGTTAAATGCCAAATTCTTTAAGAGAATTGGTCTAAGGGTACATGAGAAAGTCAATGACATTCTAACCTAACCCTAAACAAGTATTTACAAAAATTATACTAAGTCACTTTAGAAAGATATTCAAAAGGAAGCATATTTTTGTTGATTTTTTCATGTTAAAAGACTTGTTTTTTAATTAATTTTCAAATGATGATAAAATAATATTTTTTGTAATTTTTAACATGGTATGAAAATATACAAAGTAAATAAATCACACCAAAAATAAGGGATTGAAAAGACCTAATCTACTATTTTTTAATGATTTTTTGAAGTTGTAAAGAAAACATAAAAACTAGTGATAAAAAAAGAAGGACTTTGGTCCTAGAAGGGTTTGAACCCACGCCCTTGGGCTGCTACCCAAAACTACACCACTGGGCCAACGCGCGCTTGGTGACTAAATGGGGAGTCCAATTGATTATAACACAAAACAAGTAGGAAAACACTGAAAAATAAAAGAAATAAAAAGGTCTGGGGTGAAGGGGATTCGAACCCCAGACCTGAGGGTCATGAGCGCTTTAAGTGGGATAGTGGTAACCAAGTGAGCTATACGATGAAGTCGTTCATGGAACAACTTCAACTCAATACATTTTAAAAAATGCGCTGAATGGAATTTGAAAATTCCCAGCAACTTCATCTTCCTCATTGAGCTCGTGTATGAACAACCATGGCACAAATTCAAACTTTCTCAAAACTCAATCAATTTTGACAAACTAAGATTCTAAAATGATCAGAATAACATCACGAATTCAACCATGCCATTTTCAAAAATTTATTCACACTGTAACTCATGAATTTTACCAAAACTCGTATGAACCCTAAAATTCAAATTTCAAATTAAACTCTTAAATCAAACAATCAATGTTCAGAACCTTAGGGCTATCATTCCTTGTGTGAAACAGAACACTTTGGTAACAAGAAGCACGTAAATTGAGCTCCTTTTGAGGGAGCTCGAAATCAAGTCACATACCTCTGAAAATGGAGGTCTGGAGAGCAACATAGTGGACCTGGGAATGCCTCAAGGACTCAAACAACTTCTATGAACCTCAGGGAAGCTATTGCAGTGCTTAGAACTCTTTGATTGTACTTGCAAAACAAAATTCGATTTCCACTTGGAGGAGAAAAAGTTATGGTTAGTGTGCTATGGAAATGATGTTCCAGATGCAAAACAGAAGTTTAGATAGCTTCTATATGATGTTTAGAAGCTATCAAACTCAAAAGGCCTCAAAACGCACGAGTAAAACTTGATTTCCAAACTTTGGTTCAAAGGTTCTTTAAAATGAAAATTTGAAGGGTGATTTTGGATTGTAGGTGTTTGGAAAGTGTTTAGGGGTTCTGAATAGCTTTAATATGGTTAGTAGAAGCTATTAGAACAATTGGTTTGGTTTGAAAGTGTTTGGTTTGAAAAGGACAAGTTATGAGCTTAAAAAGGCCTTTAATGGAGTGAAAAATGTGATTTTTGGTTTGGAAGTGTTTGAAAGGCTAAGAGAGGTATGGACAGCTTCTAATTGATGTTTAGAAGTTGTTCAAACTCTTGTTTGACACCCAGAACTTGTAGAACAAGAATTCACTATAAAAGTGAAAAGAAGAGAAAATGGAGAATTTCAAGTGACTATGGACTTGGAGAATTCTAGTGTAAGTGATCAAGGGAGTGATGCCCTCTATTTATAGGCAAGATTTAGGGTTTGTGTAAGGAAAAATCTCAGAGATTTGAAGCTCCCATGTGATCTTGTACTTGGTTGCTTATTTGTGAAGAAATGAGAAAATTGGAGTTCCAATGGCAAGGTACAAGTTCAAGCTTGCTTCCATGACTTTATTCTGAGTTTGGAGAGCTTGCTTGTGGTGTTCAATTTGCTTTTGGTGCAGAAGAGATATTGTAGTGGCTCAAGGAGTGTGTAACACCCCATATTTTCCATTTATTAATTTAATTTGGATTTAAATTAAATAATTGGAATTTTAGTATTTTTATTTGGATTTAACTGGAAAATGACGGAATAGGAGTTATTGGGCTTATGGTGTAATGTTAGTAAAAGAGGGGTGCTATTTGGTTAGGCCTTTTACTAAGTTGTGGTCATTTTATTTTATTTTTTATAAAATAAGAAAAGAGCCAATTGGGGAGAAAAAGGAAGAACACGTGAAAGAGCAAAGGAGAGAAGAAGAAGAAGAGGAAGAAGAGGAAGAAGAGGAAGAAGAGGAAGAAGAGGAAGAAGGGAATCTTCAAGAACATCCATCGAGGTAAGGGGGGACTCTTCCTTTTAGTATCTCTTATGTGGTCTTAGGTAATAGGTAGACGGATGTATGGTTTGATTCAATTAGATATTGGGATTGTTAGGTTAGGGTGTTATGGTTTGGATTGAATTGATGAAATTGTATGATTGATGGTGATTGATCTTGTATTGAACCATCTTTGGGCTTTGATTTTGATTGGAGAACTCCTTAGAATCATAGAAGAATGTTGAGTTTCTTTGTGGGCCTCAAAACCCTAGTTTGTTCAGTCTTTTTGATTAGTCTCCTGTCTTATGACACAAGCAACAAACAACATTTTTTTTTGTATTTTTGGTTAGCAAATGATAAATGCATGATGATAATGATGACAATGATGATCCTAATATTTAAGCTATGGTGGGATCTCAATGGTAAAAAATTGGGGTGCAACAAGAATGGCGACTTGGATTGGACCATGTTGAATAGGATGTTCAATCAAGAAATCTTGGACATGATTGCAACAATTCATCCTCCCAGGAACGAGATTGGAAAGGATGTGTGTATTTGGGGAGGTATTAACACTGAAGCGTTCTCCATCTCTAATGCTTATGCAGAAATCTTTGACATTAGGAATAACAACTTGAGTGATGATTGGAATTTTTTTTGGAAAGTTCAAGTGTTTGAAAGAATTAGGCTATTCATTTGGCTGATGCATCATAATGGTTTAAAAATGAAGCAATTGCTTGCACAGACAAATATTTGTAATCTGACTATGTAGAATGTGTTGGAATGGAGGAATCCATGATTCATACTTTACGGGACTGCAAAGCAATTAGACATATTTGGTTAGCCTTAGTGCATAACTCTCATTGGGAAACTTTTTTCTATTTGAATGTGCAGGATTGGCTAAAGCTTAACGTGCATGATAACATTAGCAACCAGGAAGGAGAAAATTGGAAAGCGACATGGGCAGTAGCGACAAGCGGATTGAGGGGGTTTACAAAATCATTAAGAAAATGCACTATCATGATTGTAAAATTGTGGGGCATATTGGAAGGAATTAATTACTTCATAGCATAGGGATTATAAAAGTGATTATTCATACTGATTCAAAGGAGGTTAATGATGCCATCACCAAAGAGAACTGTAATATAGGCATAGGGTTGAGTTTATTGCGTTAAATTCAGAATAAATTGAGCAAAGTTTTTTAATTTCGTATTATTCATGTCTTTCGAGAGGAAAATATATGTACTGGCGGTTTGACGAAGCAAGAGGCAAATCATAGTATATGCATTATTTATTTTGAGTATTATCCTATGGACAGGAACAAACCCTAGTGAAGCCTCAAGGCACATGTCCCACTATAATTGTGAAACATATTTTTTAATAATATATATTGTATTAGCTAATTATCTAATTAATTAGTTTGTATTTCAAATTCTACATAAATTTGTCCTACCTTTATTTTATGATAGTGTACTTTTTGTATTTAACAAATAAATAATGAACTGTGAACTAATAATTCTATAATATTTAAATATTTATAAAACAATTATCATATTATTTAATATATAACATATTATTTTTAATATTAAAATTATATAAAATACATTGCCCCCACAATCTAAATTTTTTGGGTCCGTCGTTGCCTATAGAGGTGTATAATTCATATGTAGCTCACATAATGGATACCTCCATTAGAAAGGCTGTTTGTAGGTGGTTAGTTTCTTTTAACCCTAAGCCCTCTTCACTAAAAAAAATAAATTATTATTGATAATTCAATTATTAGAAAGAAGCCATTCATTATATATTGCCCCTAAACTAACATAATAGATAAATTTTGTAACTAATTTTATAAATACAGTAACTAACTAGAGAAATAACTTAACAAACTAATTAAAATGTACTCCTATATTTGAGTCTAACGGGAATAATAAATATTCATACTACTAGATTTGACACATTTTCCTCCTTTTTTTTCAAATTTCCTCAACTAGTACTGCAGTAGTGTCGTGGATTCTTTTGGTCAACAAAATTCGTATTAATTTTCTCCGCCACAAATACAAAATCACCAAAACACACAATTTTCACTTTACAAATCTATCTTATTTTTTCTCCATCTTCATCAAAACACATCTCTCCATAATGGCTCTCCTCACTTTCCCTCATTTTCCTTCCAACTTCCTCTCACTTTCCCGCTCACAAAACAACCGCCTCTCTCCACTTCGCCGCCGTTTCTCCACACCAACCGCAACATCTTCCGGCACCGCCATTCTCTGGTTCAAGCACGATCTCCGAACCGACGATCACCCTGGACTACTCGCTGCCTCCGAATTTCGATCACTAGTTCCTATTTACATCTTCGATCACCGCATTCTTTCTCGTAAGCATGCAAATTCATTGTCACTCTCTGAGTTGAAGAATTTGGAACTGTGGAAATTGAATCTGACGGTGTTTTGATTTTGCAGGTTTTTCCGATGAAATGCTTGAACTAGTTCTGTTTGCGTTGAAGGATTTGAGGAAGTCGTTGCAGGAACGGGGTTCGGATCTCATGATTAGGTTTGGCAATGCTGAGAATGTGATTCAACAACTTGCAAAAGAGGTGGTTGATTTTTTTTTTCTTCTTTTCATTTTTTGTAGTTAACTAGTTACTCAATCAGTTCCTTTTTAGGCTTTGTTTCAATAAACAACTTAATTATAAGTGCTTATGTAAAGTGAGGGATAAACAGCTTATTTGCGTTTATAGCACTAGTGCTTATCAAAATAAGCTCTCATAAGCTATTTTTATAACAAAAGATAAAATAAATTAAAATTGTTTTTATATATATGTTATAAGGTTTTTTCATTAGCTATATTGAAGAATTTATAAAAATAAGTTCAAAATAATTTATGAAAAATGTCATAAGCTATTTTGATTAAGTCTCCCAAACAGTGTGACAAAACTTATGACAGTAGATAAGCTCAAATAAGCCTGTCCAAGCATGTCTTGAATAGTTTTCATATAAGCTATCTTATGAATAGATTATGGACTTGTTATAAATTGTTTCTAGAAAATTTCCCAAACAGTGTCACATGTGTTAGTTTTTTAGAATTGGTTGTTAGTTGTTACTATTTATCTATCCTTTTTTTTTATTCATAGCGACATTGGTTATTTTTCAATAATACCTTACACTATTCATTACAGATTGAAAAATATGTGAGCTGAAAAAATATATATCAAGCATAATATAGAAAAATACAAAAAAAATCACAAGAAATTATTGATTTCCTTGGTATATTTTAAAAAAAGTTACCGGTCGTTGAGAAGGAGAGGAGGTAGCTGTTCCTTACTTGATTAAAACTTAACTTGATCAATGCTTTGGTGCATGAGGATGACAGGATAGTTTAAGTTTTTTTTTTTGAAGCACATTCCTTTTTTTCCTTAAACAAATTCAATTCATCGCTCTCAGGATGGAACAGGTCAAAGCCACTTGTGTATTTGCGGAACAAGAGGTGGAACATGAACTGCTCTTCGTCATGGATGTTGTCAACCAATATTTGAAATCCGTGAAGGTTCCACAAGACATTCCAAGAATTGAATTGTGGAAGACTCCATTTTATGATGTAAAGGTAGGTAGCTTGTTAGTAACGGATTGTGTTTGCTAATTCTAACATATTAATTGGAGTGAACAACAAATTTAATGAAACTACAGGAGTTGGTCAATTTGATCTTTAAATTAATGTAACTCCAAAACAATTCGTTAAATTGAAAATCCTTAATGTCATTAATCTTTTTGGTTGGGAGAGTTCCAAAGACTAGAAATTGACTTTAACCTATAAAGACTAATGTTATCAAGAATTTTCAACTTTCTGTGATCATTTGAAATTTCGTTAACTTTATAGATGATGAGATCAAGCTGACCAATCCCTATGATTTAGGGACTAAATTGGGGATCTTCTTGTTTTCACTTGTTTGATTGAGTTGATTTGGTTAGAATGTCAAACTTGTGTCATGGTGGTGACTCTTTTGTGTAATTCAGTTATATTTGATTGATTGAGTTGATTAGGTAAGAATGTCAAACTTGCTTCATGGTGGTGACTTTTTTGTGTAGTTCAGTTATGTTTGATTGATTGTTATCATTATCACATAGGTGCAAAATCTCGCCTCATCATATGATGACTTTGAGAAACTTCGGCTCCAAGTGACTACGCCACTTCAGCTTTCAACATTACCTGGTGCAGAAATGGAGTTAGATTGGGGTGAGTTTTGCGGTGGTTTGATTTTATTTTTTATTATCAGGATTCATCTTGTATATATATTTTTTCAAAAGATTATTGGATATGTTACCGCACTTTATGCTATTGCCAAAAGTCTGATAGAATCAATTTAGTATAAAGCAGAAACAGAAATGAACACAGTAGGAAAAATAGGGAAAATAGCTTGATTATTTAGTAGCTTCTACTAGAGTTCAAATGGGATCTAGTAGGTACAAGAGTAGTACTGAAATAGCAACAGAAAGAAAGAAAAGAAAATGGATTTAGGCAGCTTTGAGAGGCCTATTCTCTCCCTAGGGTTCAGTACCAAAATCAAGCATACTGACACAATGATTATTCCTTCTATTTATGACCAATCCTAAAAGCTTTCCTCCACTCACAGCATGACACCTAGCCCTGCCATGTGCTGTGTACTAACAGCATTTGTTTTACTTGCCAGCTGTCCAGTACTAACAGAATTTGTTTTACTTGCCAGCTGTCCACTCCTTCTCTCTCTTGCGTGTTCTCTCATATACTTTTCCAAATCTACCAATTCTCCCCCCTTCCAAATTCTCCTTGACCTCAAGGAGATATTCTGGAAATTCAGATTTTAGCTTGCTGACCAATTCCCAAGAGTTCTCAAACTCAGGTAGTTCCTTCCATTTGACCAGGGCTTCTAATTCTCCCTGTTCATTCTGTCTAGACTCCAATATTTTCTCAGGAATGGGTTCTAAATGCCATTCCTCATTAATGCAGCTTGGCAGAGGTTGAGTCTCCACAGAAGGTGAGACAGCCTTCTTGAGCAAAGAAGCATGGAACACAGGGTGTACCCTAGTGTCTTCTGGCAATTTCAACTTATAGGCTACTGTCCCAATCCTCTGAATTACTTCATAGGGACCATAATATCTTGGACTCAATTTCTGGTTTAGTCTCTTGGCTAATTTCTTCATTTTATAGGGCTGGATTTTCAAAAACACTCTATCTCCCACCTCAAATTCCACAGCTCTTCTATGTTTGTTTGCTTGGCTCCTCATCATATCTTGAGCTCTAAGCAATTGCTCTTGGAGCTCTTTCAACATTACATTCCTCTCAGCAGTCAATCTATTAACCTCATCTACTGCTGATGGATGATTGTCACCTCTCACCAACACAGGAGGAGGTCTCCCATACAATGCCTCAAATGGTGTAGTTCTCAAAGAAGCATGGTAGTTGGTGTTATACCAGTGTTCAGCCCAAGCTAGCCATTTGGGCCACTGTTTTGGTTTCAGCCCAGTGACACACCTCAGATAAGTTTCCAAACATCTGTTGACAACCTCTGTCTGTCCATCAGACTGGGGATGATATGCACTGCTGTACTTAAGTCTGGTTCCTGCTTGTTTAAACAATTCAGACCAAAAGTGACTTAAAAAGACCTTATCTCTGTCAGAAACTATGGAATTTGGGAAACCATGTAATCTGACTACTTCTTTTATGAATATCTCAGCAATGTCCCTAGCTGTATAAGGGTGACTGACAGGTATGAAGTGTGCATACTTGGTCAATCTATCCACTACCACCATGACTGTGTCTACACCTAATGCTCGAGGTAATCCTCCAATAAAATCCATGGAGATGTCACTCCAGGTCTGAGTAGGAATAGGCAAAGGCTGCAGCAAACCCCCAGGGCTGAGTGTTTGATATTTGTTTCTTTGGCATACCTCACAAGCTTGAACATAATCTTGTATTTTCTTCCTCATCCCTTCCCAATACACTACACTTGCTATTCTTTTGTAAGTTCTTAGATAGCCAGAATGTCCTCCAATGGCAGTGTCATGAAACTCTTTTAGAATCCATTCAATCCTATGAGATTGTCTTGGAATCACAATTCTGCCTTCATGATACAATCTTCCACCCTTTAACATAAAGCCTTTTTGACTGGAGGGATCAACCAAAACTGCTTGCACTATACCCTTCAGCTTCTCATCCTTCTGTACTTCCTCTTCTAACCCTTCCCAAGCTTCACATTGGATGGTGGTGATGGTGGCATACTGCATCTGCCTAGATAAGGAATCTGCTGCACTGTTTTCCTTTCCAGGCTTATACTTCACTTCAAAATCATACCCCAACAATTTGGATAGCCATTTTTGTTGTTCTTCCCCCATAATCCTCTGCTCAGTAATAAACTTGAGACTTTTCTGATCAGTATGCACTTTAAAATGTCTTCCCAGCAAGTATGGTCTCCACTTTTGAATTGCAATCACAATGGCCATTAATTCTCTCTCATACACAGACTTTTGTTGTGCCCTAGATGATAATGTCTGGCTCATGTATGAAATTGGTCTTCCTCCCTGCATGAGAACAGCCCCAATTCCTTTTCCTGATGCATCAGTCTCAAGTACAAATTCCTTCTCAAAATCAGGTAATGCTAATACTGGAACAGTAGTCATTGCCATTTTGAGAGCCTCAAAAGCTACTTGAGCTTCATGGTTCCATAAGAAGCTATCTTTCTTCAATAGCTGGGTCAGTGGCCAAGCAATTTTTCCATAATTCTTTACAAACTTCCTGTAATATCCAGTTAATCCTAGGAAACCCCTCAGTCCCTTCAGGTCCTTAGGAATGGGCCACTTAAGCATATCTTCAATTTTCTTTGGATCAGCAAAGACTCCAGCCCCTGAAATTAAATGTCCTAAGTATTCAATTTCCTGCTGACCAAAAGAACACTTTTTTCTGTTGGCAAACAGCTGCTGTTCTTGGAGCAAGGACATAACTGCCTTTAGGTGATTTTGATGTTCCTCTCTACTCCTACTATAGATGAGGATATCATCAAAAAAAACCAAACAAAATTTCCTCAAGTATGGCCTTAAGACTTCATTCATTAAAGCTTGGAATGTTGAAGGGGCATTTGTCAACCCAAAGGGCATCACCAAGTATTCATAGTGCCCTTCATGAGTTCTAAATGCAGTCTTGGACACATCCTCCTCCTTCATCCTAATCTGATGGTATCCAGCCTTCAAGTCTAATTTGGAAAAAATCACAGCTCCCCCCAATTCATCCAACAGCTCCTCAATGACAGGTATGGGAAATTTATTGGGGATTGTTACCTTGTTCAGGGCCCTATAGTCAGTACAAAATCTCCACCCACCATCCTTTTTCTTGACTAACAGTACAGGGCTTGAAAAAGGGCTGGTACTATGCCTCACAATTCCAGCTTGCAGCATATCTTTAACTATCTTCTCAATCTCATTCTTTTGATAGAAAGGATATCTGTAAGGTCTGAGGTTTGGAATGGCAGCATCAGGTTTGAGTTGAATGGCATGATCATGTGCCCTAATAGGTGGCAGCCCTGAGGGTAAATTGAATACTTCTTCAAAAGGTCTCAATATCTCCTCCCACTCCTTATGCTCCCCTGTTGCACTCAGCATTTCAGATTCCATGGATTGCAAATAAAATCCCATGCCCTCCTCCTTCAAACTCTTGAAAATAGCTTTCCAAGTGGACTGCCTTACACAAAGAGCAGGGTCTCCTTTGATCTCATAAAGCTGACCCTCCTTCTCCCATTTTAGGCTCAGCTCCCCAAAATTGGCTTCAATTTTTCCCAAACTAGCTAGCCAATCCATACCTAACACCATATCTGTACCACCTAAGTCCATCATAAAGAAGTGTTGGTTGAAATTTACTCCTTGCATCTTGAATCTCAGCCCTTCACACACTCCTTTATTTCTCACCCTATCTCCATTTCCCACTTCAATCACATAAGTAGGAGTCTCCACCACCTTCAAAGCTAGCTCTGCTGCAACTTTTGAATCCAGAAAGTTGCTAGTGGCACCTGAATCAATTAAAGTAAGCAGCCTTTTATCCTTTACTTCCACCCACACCTTGAAAGACTTGTTGGAAGTAAATCCATCCCTACTTTGCATGGACAGTTGCAAAGTTTGTAGCTCCTCCACCTTCTCCACTACTGTCAATGTATCTTCACCTATCACTCCTTCTTCACCTTCTTCCCCACTACTCTCCTCACACAGTTTTAAACACATATGCTTAAACTTGCAGACATGTTCCCTATTCCACTTATCTCCACACTTGAAACAGAGCCCTTTTTTACTTCTCTCTTCCAACTCTGCAGGGTCCAGCCTTTTCCCTTTTCCCTTGTCAATTCCTCCTACTTGGTTCTTCTCATGATCCTTCTTAGATCCTCCAGTCTCAGCAGGATCTTTCAGCCTGAATGTGCCTCCTCTATCCTTCCAAAAACTCCCCTTCTTTGTGATAACTTCATTCTTTTCCTCAATCAGCAGTGCTCTGTCCATCAACTCAGCTAAATCCTGACTTTCATGTAGTTTCAACTCAGCCTGGATTTCATCCTTGAGTCCATTCAGAAAAATGGAGTCCAGCATGATTCGTTCTTCCCTCCTTAATGGTGCCACCATCATTTCAAACTTCTCTCTGTACTCTCCTACTGAACCTTTTTGTTTCAAACTCAGTAATGGTCCCAAAGGATTATGCAATAGCCCTGGTTGAAAACGTCGCATCACAGCCATTTTAAATTCATCCCATGTCCTCAACGGTGTT
Source organism: Vicia villosa (assembly GCF_029867415.1). NCBI lineage: Eukaryota > Viridiplantae > Streptophyta > Magnoliopsida > Fabales > Fabaceae > Vicia > Vicia villosa. Next base: position 156,930 of record NW_026705755.1, read on the forward strand.
TGTTCTTCCCACCATTGGTACCAATTCAACGCTCTCTCTTCCATCGCTAACATTGCTACATCCAGTTTGTCTTTGGTCCTAACCTCATTCAGCTGGAAATAGCGTTCTACCTTCACCAACCACCCATACGCATCCTCACCTTTGAACAATGGAATCTCCAGCCTCCTACGATTCCCAAAAATGTGGGAACGACCCTCACCCCTATTGCGACGATGGCGTGGCTGCGACTCACGTGAGATGGAACTCCTGTCGCTTTCTTCTTCGTCTTCGTCGTCGTACTCGCCACCTCTTCGTGGCCGTTCATTCCTTCTCGGGTTACGCCGCGGTTGTTCAAGGATCAACTGACGAATCTGCTCCACCGTGACCTGCGGCCTCGTCTGTTGCTCCATCACCATCTGGCGAATCTGTTCCATTGTTCCTTCAAAGTTGTTCATCCTCTGTTCTATGGTGTCTATTCTGTTTTCCATGATGCTCCTCGTAACTACCATTCACGGCGCAGCTGGAAACCAAGGCTCTAGATACCAAATTGATAGAATCAATTTAGTATAAAGCAGAAACAGAAATGAACACAGTAGGAAAAATAGGGAAAATAGCTTGATTATTTAGTAGCTTCTACTAGAGTTCAAATGGGATCTAGTAGGTACAAGAGTAGTACTGAAATAGCAACAGAAAGAAAGAAAAGAAAATGGATTTAGGCAGCTTTGAGAGGCCTATTCTCTCCCTAGGGTTCAGTACCAAAATCAAGCATACTGACACAATGATTATTCCTTCTATTTATGACCAATCCTAAAAGCTTTCCTCCACTCACAGCATGACACCTAGCCCTGCCATGTGCTGTGTACTAACAGCATTTGTTTTACTTGCCAGCTGTCCAGTACTAACAGAATTTGTTTTACTTGCCAGCTGTCCACTCCTTCTCTCTCTTGCGTGTTCTCTCATATACTTTTCCAAATCTACCAAAGTCATGTGATACTTGTTCATTGAATTAGGCGATCTTCCCGTGTATGATGATATTAAGGGGTTTATGGCTAACAACCGGAGGAAATCACGAGATGATTGGAATATGATCAAAGAGACATCAGCTGAAACCCTGTTAGGTAGAGAAATGTTGAAGTCCCGTGAGAGTGGGGAGAGAAGTTATACCTTTAGACAGATCAAGTCAAGGGAACCAAATGAATCTGTGTTTGTTACACAAAAAGGAAATGTTGTTGGAGGTGGAACATATAGTGTACTAAATGCAGTGGCTGGATATTTGAGGTATTTGGAGGGAACGGCTCGTGATGATTGGCAAGAGTATGTAGTGATAACCCTCTTTCTATGATACTGTTTTTTAGGTACATATATTGAACAACCTCGATTCTGAAGCTAATGCTTTATAGGTGTTTTTTTAAGGAAAAAGTTTATATTCAATTATGAAAAAGCTTCATTGTATTACCCTTCTTTGTTTTCTGTTTCTTGTTTGTAAACTGTTGCTCCTATTTTTTTTTATTACATTGAGGCATTCTATTTCTTTGCATCATTCAAAGGGCATACATTTCTTCTCGAATAAAATGTATTGTGCATACCTGTGTTTACCTCAAAGGTTTCTATATTTGTATTCTACTCATCTAGTTTTTGGTCTTCTTCTCTCAAATAGCTAATTCATATAACAAAACGTGTTCTTTTTCTCATTATTTTTAACATATGTTTCATTTGCTAAGTTTCTAAAAACCCCCTATTGAAGTCATTAAATTAAATGAAAAGGTACACATTATGAAATTTTGCTTCACCTTAAATTTGTGCAGGGTACATGATAAACTGCGTGCTTCAGAAAATCGAAATGGAGCATCATTTAACGCACTATTTGGTTCTGCCCTATCTCTGGGTATTATATCCAGAAGAAGAGTATATTATGAAGCTATCAAATATGAGAAAGAACGTAATGCAGGATTCTTATCTCCTTTTGGATATTCAGCCGCTACTATTGCTGCAGCAGTTGAGGCGGTGTGTTCAAAGGAGGTACTAACTATAACAGTTATGCCTTGTTAAGGATACAAATTGTTATGTCTTATTGATTTGGCTAGCTTATATGTTATACATGGGTAGTTTCCTTGAGCATTTTTCTTTTTTTTCACTTTTATCTTTTTATCAAAAGAATTGTTTTATTTTGTTGGTGTTTCAGTGGTATTGGATTTTAGCTTTGAGAAATCAGATAAATAATGATGGAAAACAGTCAACACGGATATGGAGATGGAATGGTTTTCTTATTCAGGTATTAAATTAATTGGATCATAGTCAAAATTTGATTTCCTATTAAGAGAAATGCTAGGAACATATCCTCCAACACGTGAAATATTTTTCACAACCTAAGCTCTTCTGCTACTTTAATGGCTAAACTGCTTTTCTCAGTATACAGTTGCCGGTGAAGATGGTCCTGCTGTTCTTCTTGTGCATGGTTTTGGTGCCTTTGGAGAGCATTACCGTGACAACATACACGGTTTAGCTAGATCTGGAAATCGAGTTTGGGCTATTACATTGTTAGGATTTGGCAAATCCGAAAAGCCAAATATTGTATATACTGAACTCTTGTGGGCTGATCTATTGAGAGATTTTATTGTTGATGTTGTGGGGGAACCGGTCCACCTTGTTGGCAACTCAATTGGTGGTAAATATTTAACATAAACTGGGTACACTTTTCTACAACAAAATAGAATAAAAATAAATCTGTCTTTTATACAAATGTGCAGTAACTCACTACCTTGGCTCCATGTACATAATTTTTATCACTAGTTTGTTTTTGCTTCTGTTGATGATTTGATTATTTGCTACACATTTTCGAACTCCAGGTTATATTGTTGCTATTGTTGCTCGAGTTTGGAGTGTTTTGATCAAATCCATCGTCTTGATCAACAGCGCTGGCAATGTCATCCCAAGAAATACATCCATGTCATTGTCTAGGCAAAGTGTAAGCAAGGACAACTGAAGTTCATACTGCACAAGCAAGACTTGAATATTTTTTTTCTTCTCTTTCCATCTCTGTCTGAAAAACTATTAACTTTTTCTTGCCATTATTAAATTTTTCCTCAATTTTCTAATTTTTATATTGTAAAATCTGCAATAGAAGTTGGACTTTTTAGATTCTAAGATCTCAAGCTTTACCTGAAGTCTATTATGACTATAATTTTCTTGAATTGAGAAAAGCGTCCAAAAGTGCATAATCTGTTGGTAAATATGGATCTTTAAGCTGGGATCATGTAAATTTCTTCAAATATTTAATTTGACACTGTTTATTGCTTATTATGAGTACACCATACTTAGATTATTCTTTCTAAAATTTGCTTTTCTGTTTGCCTGTTAACATTCAGGATAGACAAACGTCAGTAGCTACATGGTTGGGTTCTCGCATTCTTCTGTTTTACTTGAGGCTAAGAATTCAAGAACTTGTTAAGAAATGTTATCCAACTGTAAGTGTAATTTTTGTCGCTAATTTTTGAATCTCATATATCTGTTTAGCATTGAAATTGATGGTGCTTGGTTCTGTGGCATTTTGCTTTGCACTTTTGCAGAAGATTGAAAGAGCAGATGATTGGCTCATAAATGAAATGCTAAGAGCAGTATCCTCTAGTTTACTTCTATAATCTAGACTATTTGTATTTCATAATGATTCATATTCATATTCTAGAACCTTCTCCTTTACATATTAAAAGTCCTATGATCCCGGTGTGCCTGTGGTCCTAGAAAGCATCTTTAGCTTTAATCTGTCCATACCTCTTAACTATCTTCTTGAAGATGTCAAGGAAAAGGTTATAATTATACAGGTATTATAACGTGAATATGAAATGTTGTCGGAAAACCATAAAAAAGTCGAATAATGTGAATGATAGTACCTCTCTAGTTTAGCTTTGTATGCTATTATTTATTTCCTTTTGTCAGGGAATGAAAGATCCGATTTCTGACTCTAATGCGACGGTGGCTATGCTTAAAGAGCATTGTGATGGTGTTGCAATCAAGAAGTTAGATGCCGGTAGGAAAATTTTATATATCTGTTTTATTTTTTATTTAATCATATGATGGATTAGGCTCTGTTTTAATTTGATCTTTTTCTTTGTCTAAACATTACAGGCCATTGTCCACATGATGAGGTGCCAGAACTAGTTAATTCTATCATCTGTAATTGGATACATAGGGTGGAAAGTAACATTTTAGCAGGGTTCTCGGTGTAAATGCTTTTGACATCCAACAACTGTACATAATGACTATATCAGTATTTTGTTACCAAGTGGAAGTCTTGTTTTAGTTTGTGTTTACTTTACCTTTTTGTTTTAGTTTGTGTTTACTTTACCTTTTTCAAAGAGTGAAAAATAATTTTAAATATGTAGAATTGATTTTGAAATGTTTGATTCTTCTAAATTAAAATTGATTATGTTTTCAGAATTAATTCTATTTAAAATTAAAATTTGTAGTTTTTAAATTTAAACGTGATTTTTATATAAAGTTATCCAAATATAAATCACTAAGTTTAACTTACTTTTAACTATAATAAAAAAAAAACTCACAGCAAAACCAAACATTCTATTAATAAGACATGGTACCTAGACTTGTGCATATTGTGCTCTGAAATTGTAGAGTTAACATTCGTGTAGTTTTGCTTTCAGATCCACCTTTTCAAAATATTCTATTAATTTGCGCCTCAAAACCTCTCTTCAAGTTCTTCATCGTCTGCCTTATTCTCCTCGAAACTTCTCACATTATAGTTCACTAACACATTAATGATTTTCCTCATAAAATAGATTTTCGTTTGTTTCCATTGTTTTATAAATGATTTTTATACTGTTACGTATTTACGTGTAAACAAATTTAACAAATTTTTTCATTTTATAAACATTTAGTTTAAATAATTATTTTAGATATTTTATATTTTATTAAAAAAATTTGAATATAAAAAATTTAAGAAATCACTTTATTTTGAAACTGTTACAAATAATTATTTTTGAGATACAATTTTTCAAAAAAATTACGATTTCGACTATATTTTGATCTTCAATAATGTGGGAAAACCAATAATTCAAGTGTTGTGACTAGTTACTGTGGGGATATAACCAGTTACAACTGTGTTAAAATTATCAAAAAGCGTAAAAATAAAAGGTTCTGCTCGATGGTGTAACCGATTACACATTCGCAGTAATCGGTTACCATTGTATTGTATTTTAATTGTTGAAACAGTTGTAATCAGTTACAAGTTTGACGTAATCGGAAGTTAGTTTCAATTTTTTGACAACTTTGATTACTTGTGTCCCTATCTATTGTAATTGTATATATACCTTGGAGGTATCATTAATGAAATAAGCTGAATGCAAATTCTCACCCTCAATTATATTCTTATACTCTCTCTCTCCCTCTCTCTCTCTCTCACTCACTCTCTCCCTCTCCACATTCAATTACTCTATTTTTACCAACTTTGTGGTTCTAAGTTCTAACATTTGACATCAAGAGTCTTGTTCGATCCACCAAACACCCATTGTGCAACATGAATTATGTCTCTAATGAAATAATCCATGCAAACCTACTCATCCATGATGTGAAGAATTACGACAAATGGTGCAAGTAAATGAAGGTGTTGTTTGGATATCAAGATGTTCTTGAAGTGGTCAAGAACGGGGTGAGTCCTTTAGTCGAAGGTGCAACAAATGCACAACGAGTAACACATAAGGAAGAAAAGAAGAAAGATTTCAATACGTTGTTTTTAATCCATCAATACATTGATAAGAATTATTTTGAGAAATTTGGTGATTGTGAATCATCAAAGCAAGTGTGAGAAATATTGGAGAAGGCATACACAGGAGTAGACAAGGTGAAGGTTATGAGATTACAAACTCATAAACGTGAACTTAAGTTGATTCAAATGGAGGAGAATGAGACAATCAAGAATTTCATAATATAATTCCTCGCTTGGTAAACCAAGTAAAAGCATGTGGAGAAACAATCACTGAGCAGTATGTTGTTAAGAAAATGTTGCATTCTTTAATGACAAGATTAGATAACATAGTCGTGGCGATTGAGGAATCGAAGGATCTTGCGACAATGAGCAAATCGGAGCTACAAAGCTCTCTTGAGGATCATAAGCAAAGAATGGAGGAGAGAAATATTGATAAGACAAAGGCGGAGATCGCTTTGCAAGCTCGTTTCAATGAGAAAGAAAAGAAGTTGGAGGAAATTGGCCCATGAAGAGTAAAGGGAATTTTTAGAATTTTGGTGGAAGAGTATCTCAAAGTTCCAAGAACTCGACTTTTCAAAAGGGTGAGAGCAGCTGCAACAAGAATGATGTAAAGGCAACTTTAGAGGTGAAATGAGAAGATTGACAAAAGCAAAATGCAATGCTTTGTTTATTAAAAGTTCAATCATTTCTTAAGAGAGTGCAATACGAACAAGAAGGAACCTCAAGTAGATGAAGCCAAGGTTTCAAGACAAGAGTTTGATGATGAGAACACGCTCTCGGTCATGATCACAAAAGGAGAATGCAGTAGCAACAAGCTGTTGGACAACGACAATTTTGGAAATGCCAGAGAACCATGTTCTTGTTGCGGTGTCATTATTTTCAACTTTTGGATAGGTTCTTTATACTAGTCAGTTCTTTCACATCTCATCCTCACAAATGTATGTCTTCTATCAGAACTAGAATCCAACCTCCCAATAACAATGCGAAATCCTAATTTTTCAACCTTCATGCGGATCTATTGAAGCACATATTCACGTAAAGTAAACTCATATTATTGATAAATTCTTTTCCAACATCAAGATTTACATCACCTTGTTAGTGTTGGGGAGTCCGGAGAGCGATGCTCGAACATGTCAACGGGCTAAACGTTCATGGTTTCAAGAGACCTTGATGCCACATATCCACCAAAAACCTTAAGGGAATGGAAGTATGTGTCACCTCTTTGGGAGGAGATCCACAATGATACAGGATGATTCAACAACACAATCTCTCCCAAATACCAAATGCAACGACAATCAACAAAAACACACCAAATAACACAAATTTTAGTGTGGAAAAACCTTTTTTAATTAGGAGTAAAAAACCACGAGACCTGTAGTCCACTAAATATCTCCACTATAATCAACAATGGGTACAAGCAAGGTTCTCTCTAACACTAGTTAGAGGCATACGTAAACATCATCAAGATCTACGATCAATCTTAGAATACAACTAGAATCAAGAGAGACAAACAAACCCAAAAACACCAAGAAATTCGCACCTCACAAATGGACTCGACATAAAGACTTAGAATGCTCATAATCCGATCTCCGCCGTTCAAAATGTATTGTTATGAATGACAAATACTGTGCCAAGATTTTAGGACAATCCAATGGTTGAGTTGTGAGAAAACTCATATTTTCTGGGACTTATTTGTGCATAAATTGGGGTTGCAAGAATAGTGTTTTCTCTCTAGTTTTTCTTCTTGTCTCTCTCACACAATGAATGAATAACCTAATTCTCTTTGTTGTATAAAAACAAAGGCTTACACACACATGTGCCACTAATCCACATCCATTTGGGCCACTCCAAATAGGAGAGATAGCCTAACAATTAGGGTAATTTTGGATCACCATCCTTAGATGCATTAGCTTTGATCACAATATTAGGATGCACCATAGTTACAACTAATAAAAATAATAATTTCAATCAACATTTAGATATCTGGAATTCAATTTTCAGACAAATCCTTCATAGATTCGGATTACAATTTTTAAATTTTGCGTTCATGTTACAAAAACAAAACTAATTATTTACAATGATCATCATTAGTAGACATGCACCTTACCTATAATTTCAGTCAATTTTGTGTCTTTTGATGTCAAAATACAATATTGTGTTTGCAACAAAAGTCTTGAATAAGAATGCAACAAAATTTTGGAAGGGTTTAACGAAATATGTTGTGATCATGAAGAATACCATATGCATGGTTTACACACAAGGTAATGCAATTTTTGTTTTCCCTGTCGAATTAGATCGAATTTCAATTGTTGAAGGGTGTGTTTTGAGATTTTAATCACGAAAAATGTTTACTTGCACTGAATTAATTTTGGCTAAATACCCTTTTTGGTCCCTTAAGTTTATCTCGGGGCCCATTCTGGTCCCTTATCTTTAAAAAGTTCCAAAGTGGTCCTTTAATTGTTCAAAAAGGTCTACGTTAGTCCTTTCCGTCCAATTTTCATAAACGACGTCAATGTTTGCACTGGTGGCATTTGACGTGGCACCTGTTTGTAGGCGTGGCATGTAAGTAAGGACATTAAAATTCTAAAAAAACATTCCAAAATATTTGATTTAGTCTGGATTTGATATAAGGGACCAGAATGGACCCCGGGGTAAACTTAAGGGACCAAAAAGGGTATTTAGCGATTAATTTATGATGAAGAAATTTATTGTATTGTTCTATTTTTCTAACATTGGATGCTTTCTAAATTTTAATCCATGAACAATGTGAATGATACCTTCGAATTTCCATTGAATTTGAAAGAATTAGTAAGGGTGCAATGAACATCCCAAAAAATGTTTTAAGGATTTAAGAATAAGAAATGTATTTTTAAAATTTTTTGAAGGTGAAATATACAAAAATCAAATTAAAAAATATATATATATTTTGTCCTGCCATCCCTAGTTATATTTAACACTTTCTTAATTTTCGATATAGACTAAAATGTCCCTCTCATTTTTTTCATTAATAAGGTGTTGAAATTTTTTCTCTCTCGCGCATAAAATCTGATAGTTCATACCGTATATGTTTATATAAAAACAAAGTCAACACTACAATTTTTTTTTATATAAATCATACATGTTTTATAATTTTTCAAAATTTTCAAATCTTTGGTAGTTCATATTAGTGGGACCAAGAAAAAACATAGTTAACAATATCAGATTTTTTTTTAATTTTTGTTTTATATTTTTTGAAATACTGAAATACAATCATAATTTGTGTTTCAAAATTTATGAATTTATATCGGATATATAAAAAATATGGTATATAAATATGAATTTATACAGGGTTTTTAAAAAAATCGATATAAAATTATATTTTTGAAAATAAAGGCTTAATGCATCCTTTGGTCCCTTAGTTTAATTTCAGATTTCAGTTCAGTCCATTATATAATAAATGTTACTTTCAGATCCCTTATTTGTAATTCTGTTAGTCAATGTCGTCCTTTCTGTTAAAATTTATGTATTTCCGTTAGTTTTTGCTATGTTGCTAGTCCAGCTAGGCATTGATCCGCTGTCGCGCACGGGTCAAAAACGAGTTAATTTTATAAAACTGTAGTACGACGGTAACGGTAACTCGTGTATCGTCTCTCAAGGACTCTTGGTTATTACTAACTGAAATCGAATTGGGGGGGGGGGGTTTGGTTTGGTGGTCGAATTATAAAAAGTTCTTAAAATAAGTGATTCTGGAAATAAGCTGTTTATGAAAATAGTGATTAATAATTAAGCTAAAACGAATCAACCTATTGTATCGACTCCCAACTTATCATCGATTTATAAAATCCCAATTCCCTAACGGGTTCGTTCGTTCCTATTCGATTATAACAACTACTGACAAGCTCAATAGAAATTATACGGCAGATGTTCCTGAATTCTGGATTAAGCAAACAGATTAAAACTGTTACGAATTAAGCAAACGCAACTTTGATCGTTCGTGATAATATAAAAGCTATGTTAACACGAAATTGATTCAGGATCATCAATCAACAATCGAATTTAAGAAATCTATCCTATAGCAACAATCAAATTAAGCAAATAATTGGAATTATAGGAAGAATTCAAAGGAAACAAATAATTGGAATTATAAAAACCTCAAAGTGGAATCCGAGTCACAGCAGATTGATCCTTGATGAATTAGTTCCTCATGATCATACAAAGCAATCTCCAAATTCGTGAATAGTGTTTCGTGATGAACAGTAAAACGTTTATGACTCAACTGGGTCGAATGACAAAACCAGGCCCACTACTAAACGACCCAAAAACTGAAAATAAAATAGTGCTGCAGCTTCAAACGCAATTCTGGGAAATATAGGTTCCGATTCTGACTTTTACTCAAACATAAAAGTTGTAGCTCTTTCTCTTAGCTTTCCGGCGATTATTAGAGCGCCTCAATCGGACTCCCGGAACTCCAGTTATGATCGTTTCCGTGCAGACTGCTAAAGCTGAAAAATAAATACGAAAATCAAATAACAATAAAAATAATTTAAAATATAAAAACATTATAAAATACAAAAATAAGACAAGCAAACCATGGAAATGTATAAGTACAACCGTAGAGGAATGTGCATCAAAATGCACTGATCAAATTCCCCCACACTTGAACTTTTGCACTCCGAGCAAAATGAAAAACAAAACAAAGAAAGCAGAAATACATCAACAGTTACTCATCCTAGGCTATCAATCTTCTTCGGGTAAGTTTGCATCGACAGGTACTAATCTTGCACACTAAGGACATCGTAAGAACACTAACCACAGATATGCAGACATAAGCCTCCTAAATACACAAACCAATTCAAATCATATTATTATACCATACCCTAACTTACTCATCCTTTTTGCTCTTTTTCATTCAGGCGCAATCACATTAAGCTCGTTATCTCCACACACTTATAGCAGGACGACCGGTTAGTGACTCTGATCCTTTTGCACGGGGTTCCGATACTTGCGTGGCATAACCCTTTGCTTACTCAGATGTAGTTGCGGGGGATCGGACCGTAATCCTCCCTACCAAGTTCAGCACCAGAAACCGCTGAACCAACTAACAAAGAGTTTTGAAAACTTTTTTTTGAAGATTACACAACCGTTGGGTTAAGTGACCGGGTGAGGATCACCAAACTTAGAAGGTGTATTACCTTTTTCTTTTCTCTTTTTTTTCTTTTCTTTTCGGAACATTCACTTATATTCATCGGCTTCCTGCGTAAAGTGTGTGAGAGATGGTGCCGACTGCTGAAATAAACTACTCAAGAGCTGTCAGAGAATGAGAATTTAAGGCTAAAACATAATAAAAATTCAAATCAATTTCCATATGCAGGAGACTTACGGTGTTAAAACGATACCAATCTTGTGAATTTTTCCCAAGTCTCCGCAAACTCGACTCAAATCAGTCTATAGCCTAAAACTTTCAAAACGATGCATATTTATTTATTTATTTATTTTTTAAAAAAACTGAAAACAAAACAAGAAATGATTCTCTCCCCCACACTTAAGACATACATTGTCCTCAATGAAAGAACATTAATATAAAATAAGAGTGAGAGAAAGGAATGAACACACCCGAGTAGTCAAGGAGGATAAGTCATCATATAAGCTGCCTTTCCCAAAGAGAGATCTTCTATATTCTCTTCTTCCAAAGTGGGGCTCTCATGGAGTAGCTTTCGGTAATGCTCATCGTCCTTAAAAAGTGGTTTAGCTCCTTCGCCTTTTATTCCAGGATCAAAGAATGTTCTTCTAAAAGTAAAAGTGTCAAATGGGCACGTGAAGGTGCTCTCATCTTTCACAACATCAAGGAACCAAAGGTTATGGGGCTGCCTCACTACTTTTGCTGTATCTTCAAGTGAGATCCTATGCATACACATGGACGAACTAATATCATAAATGTCATCCAAGGTCCATCCAATTCCTTTGTTATGCTTCTTCAAAACCTGCAAAAACTTACTTTCTTGATCAAAATAAAGTTTAGAAGAAATTATAACCGGAAGTTTTTTATTCATCTCTAAATAAGCATATTTAAGATTTTGAGGAATTGGTTTCAGCTCCCGAGAAGGTGGTTGTTCAATGGATGGTTTGATCCGGGCAGCCGGGGTGTCGAGAGCTTCATCTACATGAACAACTTCATTTGCAACCTCATCTGCAGTAAGAATATCAACTTGCAAGGCAACCTCAATTTCAGCACAAACAGAGCAAATTTTAGTGTCAGTACAAATATCACAAGAGTAAACATCATCAAAACCAGACAATGATGGAAAATCATCTGCAAACAAATCAGTACAAGTATCATCAACATTTTCAGAAAGCAACTCTATTTGAAAAACAGAATGCTCTTCCAAGCGTTGTTGGTTTGATCCTTGAGCTTGCTGCATGGCATTCATCAAAGTGGCAAGCTGTCCAATCTGTGTTTGCAAAGTCTGGAGAGTAGAATCTACTCGCTGTTGATACTGAAGATTATTTGCAGCCATTTGTTTGACAATATCCTCTAGTGAAGGTTCGGAAGGTGCAGAGCACACAACCTGAAATTCCTTCAGATGCTTATGCGGATCCTCACGTGCAAAACCATTAAACCTAGGCAACAAATGTGTTAAACCATATTCCAATTCAAAAGGTGCATCACCCGCAGGATAGTCAATACATAAACCATTATAGTTCACATTAGGGACAGCCAACTGCGTTAGTGTTCTTCGTTCAGCCATGGGTTCAACATACACCGAAATACCGATTATGTCCCATACATGCATAAACGAATAGAAAAAATAAAAACGATTAAATAAATTCAGAAAAATATAAAAACACAAAATTTAATCTAATTAAGACAAATAGGAATTTTAGGAATTTTTTTGGATTTTTTTGACTCTATGAAAACAGTAAAAAATTCATTAAAAATAGAAAAACGATGAATTTGACAATTTTGGCTCGAATTCACTTACTCTTCTAGAGTAAGGGAGTATTAATCGTACGATTTTTCTACTTCCAGTAGGAAAAAAACTTTTTACAATCGAACACAATTTTTTCAAAAACTGAATTTTTCGACTCTAAACGCGGATTGGCCAAAACCGTGAGGAAACTATGGCCAAAACACACAAACACTACACCTAAGACTCTAATATCAGGTAATATTCACAAGAATCCCCGGCAACGGCGCCAATTTGATCCGCTGTCGCGCGCAGGTAAAAAACGAGTTAATTTTATAAAACTGTAGTACGACGGTAACGGTAACTCGTGTATCGTCTCTCAAGGACTCTTAGTTATTACTAACTGAAATCGAATTGGGGGGGTTTGGTTTGGTGGTCGAATTAAAAAAATTCTTAAAATAAGTGATTCTGGAAATAAGCTGTTTATGAAAATAGTGATTAATAATTAAGCTAAAACGAATCAACCTATTGTATCGACTCCCAACTTATCATCGATTTATAAAATCCCAATTCCCTAACGGGTTCGTTCGTTCCTATTCGATTATAACAACTACTGACAAGCTCAATAGAAATTATACGGCAGATGTTCCTGAATTCTGGATTAAGCAAACAGATTAAAACTGTTACGAATTAAGCAAACGCAACTTTGATCGTTCGTGATAATATAAAAGCTATGTTAACACGAAATTGATTCAGGATCATCAATCAACAATCGAATTTAAGAAATCTATCCTATAGCAACAATCAAATTAAGCAAATAATTGGAATTATAGGAAGAATTCAAAGGAAACAAATAATTGGAATTATAAAAACCTCAAAGTGGAATCCGAGTCACAGCAGATTGATCCTTGATGAATTAATTCCTCATGATCATACACAGCAATCTCCAAATTCGTGAATAGTGTTTCGTGATGAACAGTAACACGGCTGCTAGACCTATTAGGAATCAGCCAAAAAACGTTTATGACTCAACTGGGTCGAATGACAAAACCAGGCCCACTACTAAACGACCCAAAAACTGAAAATAAAATAGTGCTGCAGCTTCAAACGCAATTCTGGGAAATATAGGTTCCGATTCTGACTTTTACTCAAACATAAAAGTTGTAGCTCTTTCTCTTAGCTTTCCGGCGATTATTAGAGCGCCTCAATCGGACTCCCGGAACTCCAGTTATGGTCGTTTCCGTGCAGACTGCTAAAGCTGAAAAATAAATACGAAAATCAAATAACAATAAAAATAATTTAAAATATAAAAACATTATAAAATACAAAAATAAGACAAGCAAACCATGGAAATGTATAAGTAAAACCGTAGAGGAATGTGCATCAAAATGCACTGATCAGCATCATTAGGTGACATGGATTTATGATAATCAAATTTGAATAAAAATTACTTCTCTTTTAAACGTTTCATCTTAACCCGTCATATTTCATTTTCATTTCACGTTTCATCTTCATATCTTCCATCCATCTTCATCATTGTTCGCGAAACAATCATCCAAATTTAACTTTGTGCGCAAGGGTATAATAATATTTATCCATTGTTAACTTAGTTCATTTAATCCATTTTTCGTTCATCCACCCTACTGATACTTCGGTCATCTTCAGTTTTAGGGTTTGTGGAACGTGAAGATCTTCCATAATCTGTTTTAAGGTATAACTAATGCAAACTGTTTATATTTTTGTAACTCTAAAATGTATTTCTCATTTAGGGTTGTTCATATTCAGTTTCTAGGTCGTGGGTAATAGCTTTGTGTGCATTGTTCATCACGGGGGTGAGTTTTCTAAGGTCATGACATTAGGGTATAATGGGTTAGAGGAAACCTGGGATGTGGATTTTGATTATTGGAGTTATTTCGAGGTATTAGATGTGTTAAAGGAGTTAGGTTATCCAAATATAGAGAGTCTTTGGTATCATGACCAAATGGAGTGTAATAGCATAGTTGAGTTGAAATATGACAAGGGAACTAAGAGGATGCATACAATAGCTAAATTGACTAGGGAAGTCCATTTATATGTTTTGCATCCTGTGCTATAAGCAGATGTTGGTGGCACTGAAACTAAGATAGGAGACACAATGGATATTGAAGCAAGGCTTTCTTCAATACATATCCTTTATGTGATGCCTTATGGAACAACATGTCAGAGGCTTTCAACTCTGTGTTTATCACTTCTAGGGCCAAGCCAACTCATGCTAATGTGGGAGTCAAACAGACAGAAAATTGCCAAGTTTGAAGGTGATATTTTGCCCAATATTAGGAAAAAGATTGCAAAAGAATCTAGCATAACAAACCAATGGATTGTGAGGTATTTGTTCAACTACTTGTGTGTTGTGTAAATTAGCCATTAAGTTGTGTGATTGAACTGTTGTAATTTATGCAGGCGTGCATGTGAGTTTGATTATAAGGTGAGGAACATCTAAAATAATGGAGAAAAGCATGTTGTGAGTCTGTCCACCAAGATGTGTTCCTGTAGGATATGGATGTTGACTGGTTTACCATCCTGTCATGCAATATCTTGCATGAAATCACAACAGGTGGATATTGAAAAATTTGTGCCTGACTGCTACAAAAAACTAGTGTGTGAGGCATGTTATGCATCTGTTATTTTTCCAGTTAATGGAAAAGTCTGTGGGAGAAGAAAGACTATGTCGAATTACAACCACCATCTATCAAGAGGCAACCATGTAGGCCAAAGAAGAAGAAAACTAGAGATCCATCTGAGAGTATCAAGGATGAGACTCGGCTGAAGAGAGCGAACTTTGGCATTAAGTGCAGTAGATGCCACATGATGGGGCATAATAAATCAACATGCAAAATGCCACCACCAAGTCAGACTACTCAACTTAAACCAGCTCAAACCACTCAACCTGAACGAATTCAACATGGTCCTAGACAGCATGAAGCAACTCAAACTGAAGCAACTCAACCTGAGGCAACTACAAACTGAATTAGGATTTTATGCCCTTTTGCATCTTAGTGTCAATGAACAGAGAATTATCATTTTATGCCCTTTTGTTACTTAGTGACGATGAACACAATATTAGGTTTTATGCCCTTTTGTAGCTTTGTGTCAATAAAAGCACAATTAGGCTTCTATGCCCTTTTGTAACTTTGTGTCGATGAACACATAATTAGGCTTTTATGCCTTTTTATATTAGTGTCAAAGAACACATGCTTTTATAACGCAAAGCCTTTTGTTTATTCTATTTGTGTCAATATTTACATGACTCTATATAAAATTGAACATTATGTTTATCTGTAACATATAACTACAACATTGCAGACCCTAATTTATTCAATTGAATCTATTAAGTCCCTTATGTAATAATATTATTTCACTATAAGCATCATTCTTCAAATTTACACACCACTCAATAATACATAACAAAAGAAATGGTAAAAACACTAATATAACAATCCAATCATTTCATTTAAGCAACATCAATCTTACATACTTTCACAACATTGACCACAATTCTATTTCAAATATATAGTTACAAAGACTAAATTAAACCTTAGACTAATAATATAAAACACTATGGCATTTTTCAACATTTCTCTTATGCCCAGAACCTCATTCTTCAACTTTAATATTTTCTTCCTTTGCCTTTCAATCTTCAAATCCCTTCCATCAACAATTTTATCACCTACCCACTTGAAAAGTTGCATCCCTTCTCCAATTGATTCATGTAATTCCTACAGTCCCAATTTTTTTCAACATTTACACTATTGAGATATGTAAAAGTACGCATCACACACTCTTCTTGGCACCAACAATCCATCATTTTGTTTCTTATCACCACATATCCAAATGACCCACAACTTTGGGTGTTTGATTTTGATTATTTACTGGAGTTCATTAACATCTTCACAGGATCTTCGTGAGAATCGTTTGCATGACAAATGAGGAAGGAGAAGAAGAACCATTGCCCTAAAGCGTGAAAATGGAGTCTAGGAATAATAAAATGATGACACATTAATATAATGCAATATGCTGAGTCACAAATGCTAAATAAGCCTTGTTGTCATGCCAAATCACCCAACTTAAGGTTTCCACACTTAAATAATCAAGTTATGGGACTTCAGGACTAAATAAGCCAAAAATTAATTATAATTTTACGTCGATTTTAAATAATAGGAATAAAATTGATGCTTTTATATTATATTTTTTAAAAATCCGGAAAAATTCATTTAAAAAAAAAACTGATATATGAATAAAAAAAATTCAAAAAATCACAAATTTTCAAATATTTTAACTTTTTATATAATTTTGTAAAATTGTATGTAGTGTGGGTGTGAGGTAAAAATGGGGGTGGCAGAACAAAATCAAAAAAGAAAATATAGGATTTTAATTTTAAGCCCAATCAGAAACAATGTTGGATAAGAGTCACACTGAACCCAATTGGCCGCCGGCAAACAGAGCCGGACTTGGTCGTCGGCGATTTGGCGACCGTCTTAGCTCCGCTCCGCATACCACCGCGATTGCCCGGTAAATTAGGCAACATAGGTGATAGATTCTTGAAAATTTCTACTATAGAAACTTACTGTTACGATTTATTTCTATATATACGCGATTCAATTCTCTTCCATTCATCCTTTCTTTCTTCTCTTGTGTAGATAACTGAAAGATTTTACAGGAATTCAAGAGTCCCCGATTCACTGGTACTATTCCCTCTCTCTCTTGGACCTATTATTATTACTATTCGCAACACGCTATGCAAATTCTGCAACTGAGGTCTTCATTTCAATTATTGCTATTGCGTATCGGTTTGATCCATCTCTGTTATGATTCTAATAATTTAGTCGTACTTAGCGTAACAACAATCGGTTTGAATCATTAATATATATTTAGTCGTACAGTATGCTATGTGTTCAATTCAACCCTAGGGTAGAAGACTGATGAGATTGTTATATATTTGTTCTTGATTTCTTCTTGCTTGGTTATTGACATGTTGCTAACTTGCGTGCTAATCATGAATGTGTTGAAAATTAAGATTCTACGTGATATCGGGAGGGGGACGAAAGATCGTAACTCGAGAACTATAGCATGAATCATAAGATCTTGCTAATAGGGAAAAAGTACACCATATATAGTTATAGTTATATATGCACATGCATAATTTTATCGTAGACGAATAAAATAACCTCTAAATCACGACATTAAATAAGGTTCATAAGTTCATAACTACAAATTTATAGCGACAAGTTAATAAATAATACACACAAGTAATAGAGAAACAAAGGGAAGAGGGAGGAGGCTCCGTCGTAGTTACTGGTGGAGGATAGTTTAAGAGGTGACTCGCTGTCGCTGGCAGAAGAGGATTTGTTTTGGCCGTGAGTCTGAAGAGAGAACGCGTGAGGAAGAACGAAGTTGTTATTATTTCTGATCTAAATTTGGAACCTGCTTTTTAAACCCGACCCGAACTGTTTCAATTTTAATAAACTGGTTTATTAATGTGGCTGAAAATGGAGACCCAGATTAAGAAACAAATCAAGTGCAGCCAACTTGCAATAAATACCACTAGTTTATTGAATATCCGCCATGGCGGCGTGATGATCGACATTAATGGAGTTTTTGGGCTGGTCACAATGGTAAATATCGGCTGATATTGCTACTTTTTCCGCCATAATTCGCTATGATGGCGCCACAAAGCAGCCAGTATGGCGGGATTATGGCTTTCCACCATGGACCGCCATCCGCTATTGGAAACACTGCTTGAATCACAAGATGGTGTGATCCCCCACACTCCAACTCGCGTTCCCATCAACATTAGGGTAAATCTTGATATGAAAAGTGTTGCAAATGAATTTATGATGGCTTACCGAGTTTGTCTAGTTTGCTTGTGTCCAAGATCAGCAAACAAAAAATTCGAGAATTTTGGAAGAAGGGAATTGAAAGAAACAATAGTATGTATGGGCTAAATTTGAATAGAAAAAGATATTTAAGAATCAAGTTCGAAGAGGCAACAGTGTAATAATGATTTTATTTTTTCTACATTGAAACTAGTGTTTTTAAAACTTGATTTATCATTGAATTAGTGAAAAATAACAAAGATATGGTTCAGGCTTCACTATTTACCGATAATCGAATTACTGGTGATTAAATATATGTTTTTAATTATGTATGAGTTAAAGGGACATCCACAGATAGTGTAAATTTGTTTTACATTGACATCCAATTGGAACTCATCATTTCGCCACTTCATATCAACAATTTCAGTATAAACTAGGAGTGAGATGACATGGCAAAATAGTGGACTCTCATTGGATGTATGTGTAAAACAAATTTACATTGATATTACATGTTCTTTGAACTAAACCGAAAATGTCAGGAATATTGCCAAGTGAAAAAAAGTAGCATAAATAGATAGTATCCAACTCCTCATCTCCATTAGGCACAACTGTAGTGAGCCTGTGGATAGCAAGATGGCCACAATTCGTGACTGCGAAAACTGCCATTTTTGAAGGTGGTTCCCAGAGAGATGGCATCGCACCCGAACCCTACCACTCACGCTTTTCCGCTATAGTGGCGCTATTGACATCCTTCTTTACAAACCGGTTATCTAAGGTTGAGTGAGGTCCACTCCAAATTTTAAGAAAGACACATGCAAATTCATAACTTACTATACATGGGGTTAATATAAGTAATTGACTTTCTGCCTGACTCAACACACAATACTTTTTTCTCCAAGGTGAGAGCTCACTTTAGAAGAGGGAAACCAATTTTCTTAGTTGCCAAAGTCAAGATTAGATGTTATTATCTTAAATAAATTTTAAATTAGGAGCACCTAACTGAACTTGAAAGGGTATGAAATGTGAGCCTTTGAAAATGCATGATCAACAATGATTAACAAGACTTAATATGTAAGAGGGTTTGACCCTATGTGCTATCTTCATCCTCTGCTTGCCACACACAACATGACACACCAACTCTTTTTTTAGAGGATAGGAATTTGCTATCTGTGATTGTGACTGAATTCTTTTAGATTACCAATTTTCTATTGTTCGCACTTCCATGGTTTTTCATTGTACCTGCATCTGAGAATTT
Source organism: Vicia villosa (assembly GCF_029867415.1). Lineage (NCBI taxonomy): Eukaryota > Viridiplantae > Streptophyta > Magnoliopsida > Fabales > Fabaceae > Vicia > Vicia villosa. The sequence goes on from NW_026705755.1 coordinate 176,616, forward strand.
GATTTAGTCCTAAACTTCTAAGATAGGAAAGTATTTAGATTCAACACAAAGTGCCACCATTAGATGCTTGCTTGTGCCCCACTCCGGGTGAGTAGAGTTTCATCTTGTAAGTTGTGAGTGGCTTGGTTATTCTTATTTTCTAATGCTATATATTTAGATCAACCTTCTTTCTAACAAGTAATTGAATTAGGATCGCATGATGTTTTTAACACTTCCCTCTAATCCATGCAATGGACTGGAATTATACTTCTAAGGAAATATATTATTAAGAAACATTGTGTTGCCAGTTTTTCATGTTTGGGCTAATCTAATCCATTAATAGTATCCACGACTCCACGCACATAATAGTGCGACATAGATAATATAATATTAATAATCATTTTGGGCCTTGAAGGATAAGGGATTAATCCAATTTGTCCGAAGAGATAGAAATCACAAAAGTAGTCCCTAAGAGACTGTTTGCGAGTTAGGAGGGGAGGCAAAGGGAGAGCTTCGAAAAAAAGAAATTTAAAGAAAATATAGAGAAATCTTTAACATTTTTTGAAAGAATGATTTTGAATAAAATGATAAATGAATGTTTATCACTAACATATTTTTAATTTTCGGAATATTATAACAACATACGTTAAAGTTCAACAATTTATCTAAACTTTCCAAAATCCTCCAAACCCCTCTTCCAATACAATTTTTTAGTTCTCCTAAACTAGAGGAACTTTATATTATGAATGAAAATAAACCCCACAAAACTCTCTACTTAGATCTCTCCATTTCTTTTCACGCAATGCTTCGCTTTTTTCAAAGCTCTCCCCTCCGTTCTCCTCCAAACTCCCAAACAAAACTTATGGTTATGTTTGGGAGTTGGATTTTGGAGGATAGGTTTTAGGAAGGCAGTGTCTATATTTTATTTTGGGAAAAACTCTAACATAAGTCTCACTTCGGTTAAAGATAGCGTCTAACAAGGAATTATATAAAGTAACACCCCTCACCGTACAAGTCAATTTTGTAGGAATGAGTTATGCCAAATTTTAATTCTAACATGGTATCAAGAGTCTATTGATTCGGGCCACCCACCATTTATATATCCGCACCACGCCCAATAGTGTTGGGTGTAAGGGGGTGTATTGGAAAAACCAAGTCCCACACAATTTGGGCCACCCACCGTTTATGCACCAAGCTCAGTAGTGTTGGGCGTGATGGAGTGTATTGAAAAAAATCCAAGTACTCAAATTTTGCATTGGTTAAATATAGAGTCTAATAAGAGTTTATATAGAGTGATACCCCTCATCTTACAAGTTAATTTTGTAGGGATGAGTTAGGCCCAATTCTAATTCTTACATTTTAATATATATTAAAAATATGTATTAGATATTTTAACTTTTGAAAAAATAGTGTAAAACACACCTTAAATGATGACCCCATCTGTAAATTTGGTTTTAAATTAAAAGCCTTGAGTTAAAATTTGCAGAGTTGCACATGTGGGGCTTTAAGAGTTAATTGGGATCAGTGTTATCAAATAGCGGCATCATGACCTATTAGGAAGATCCTAAAGTTCCACATTGGTTGGAGATAGAGGATTGAAAGAGTTTATATAGAGTGACACTCTCCTCACCTTGCTAACCGGTTTTGTAAGGATGAATTAGGTCAAACTCTAATATGGTATCAGAGTTTATTGATCAGGCCATGGGCCGCCCACCGTTAATATACACGCACCAAGCCCAAAAGAATGTTGGGCGTGAGGGGGTGTATTAGGAAGATCCTAAAGTTCCACATTGGTTGGAGATAAAGCATTGAAAGAGTTTATATAGAGTGACACTCCTCACCTTACTAACCGGTTTTGTAAGGATGAATTAGGTCAAATCTAATATGGCCGCTACGACGGATATATATGGCGGTTTTTGGACTCGCTGCAATGATAAACGTCGGCCAATATCACGGGTATTTCTACCATAGTCCGCTATTACAGCGCCGCAAAACGGCCGGTATGGTGGGATTTTGGCTCTCCGCCATGGACCGCCATAGACAATAGTGATTGGGATTCACATATGGCAAAATTTTACTCATCTTCGTCAAAAAATTTCATTATTTCTTCTTTCCCCATTTTATCAAAAAATGAATCAAGGAGGTAAAAATTCATTTTTGTTCCACATCTTGGTCTTAGATGGCCTTATGTATTCTATTTATATTTATATTTTCCAGCAATAAAAGGGCAGGGAGTGTAGTAAAAAGGATTAGTTTACATGGTATAGTATCAGTGAAACTATAGTAATTGCTAATTAGAACAACTAATTTATCCTTAGGCACTAGTGGATGGTGGAATTAGTCGGTAGTGTTATCAAATTTCCCCGCTATGGCGGATATACATGGCAGTTTTTGGGCTCGCCGCAATGGTAAATATCGGTTGCTATTGTGGGTTGTTCCACCATAATCCGCAATAATGGCGCCGCAAAGCGGCCGGTATTGCGGGATTTTGGCTCTCTGCCATGCACCACCAACCGCTATCGACAATACTCGGCCGGTAGACCAAATACCGGGTTTTCAGAAAAATGAAAATAGATAATGTAACCTCAGGTAGCATTTGCTAAATAATTTGGAACAGAACAGACTCAATTAAAACAAAAAGGTAAAACAAGTACTGCATTTTGATTTCATTGGAAAAAAGGTGGAATCAAAGAGAAGAAAGCAAAATACGTAGTTCCATTCCGTTCTGTTTGTATGCCATATGCTTCTAGTATCTATACTCATCAAATTACACGGCCACACACATACGTATATATAGTTGCGGTCAGTGTTATCAAATAGCGGCGCCATGACCGCTATGGCCAGTATGGTGGGATTTTGGCTCTCCGCCATGGACTGCCATCCGCCATTGACAACATTGTTTGCAGTTCCTATGTAACCTCATTCATCCTTCTCAACTGCTTGAGTTTTGCTTTTCATGTTTAATTATTTGAACTAGTTGCTATCGTTGCAGTTTTGTCCACTTTTTTCAGCCACCTGGGCCCCATTAGAGGGTGCCACACTTTTGCCCAATCCAAAACCCCTGTTTTGTCATTTTTGGAATCATAGCGGTATATCTTAACTTTTCGCGATAGATATGATACTTCTTTTGTTGGATCATGCATGATATTTAAGTATTTCTATTACATCTAGCCTTTTTTGCCAGCAATGGCTTGAAACAGACTATCAAATTTTGAAAAAGGGATAATTCATCAAAGGCTTAATTTCTCCCCTAGAAAGCCATACCAGAGCACTGCATAGCAGCTTGGTACTGAACATGTGGTTCAACCCAAAGTTTAAACAGAAGTTTTCTTCCTAGATAAGGACACAGACAACCCATGTAATCATGTTGAAGCTTCTACAAGTATATAATAACAATGAAATTTTATTTATTATTGTTGTTTAGAAAGTTATATGTGGTTACTCCATTATATAAAATATGCAAGTCCATTAGTCTATGCCATAGTGTGGGGAGTAATGTAATATTTCGTAGGCAGTGTTGTCGATGGCAGAAGGCCAAAAATACGCCATATAAACACACCATTGCAGCCAAGCCCATCACCGAACTTTCTATGATGGTTATCAGAAAATTCCGCCATGCCATTCGCAATGGCGGTGCCATGGCTTCCGTAGCACTGTTCATAAGTACAAACCTTGTGAAAAATAGAGGTCTAATGTCCCATTAGAGAAGCAAGTCATCCTAGGCTCTATACAATTTTACCAACATTCAAAAACAGAGTAGGAGCCGATGAAGTTTGACCTAAAACCATACTAGTGCAAACAAAAGAAAATATGATCATTTTGGTCTACACAGAGATTTATAATGTCTGATGTTGTTAAATAGTGGCTATAGCTGCACTGTAATGCAGAAAAATTTGAATAAATCTCTATTTAATACAAAATTTTATCAAATAGTGATTATATCGGCACTGTAACACTCTTGCGTAACAAACTTTGAACAAATCGTTATTTTCTGCGATCTACGGTTGATAACACTGAACATGAATTAACAGATGAAGAAGATACAAACTACTAAGAAAAACACTTAAACGATAATCAAAAACAAAGATCCCTCTTACATAAATGTAAACCCACAATTCCAAATTATTAAAACTTAAAATGATTAAAAGCAAATATTGTTCTTAACACTCAGAACTGAACACAGTTAAAATTGTGTACATAATCACAAATTAAACCTGTAAATTCTGATCTCCGCAATTGCGTTGTGAAACTTAAAATATCATCAGGACTTGAAAATTCAAAACAGATGTGAACTTGAGATCCACTTGCATGCTTCAAAATTCATTAGCAACGGAAAAGTGTACCCTCCTGTGTCCACCGAGTGCTTGAGCAGACTTGAAAAATCTGTTACAGTACGGGCATTGAAAAGGTTTCCGATCAATAAAGTCATCATCTTTGTCATTTCTGCAGTGTGCTCTGTGCCCACCAAGAGCTTGAAAAGATCGGAGCTCTTTTCCACACCTCTCACACTTGATCCTGGTTTGAGAGTCAGCTTGAGCAAGCAAGTCACCTCTCTTGCTTCCACTGTCTTTTGCCTTCATTTCGTTGATTTCCTTTATTTTTTGTGCCTTGGCCTCTTCCTTTTGCTGCGCGAATTCGTAAAAATCCCACACTACCCAAGCACCCCGAGGAATTTTAGTATCACTTATTGGACTTGTTTGTTCTGACAGAGATTTTGTATCGTCCGCTTCATCTTGTTCATGGAGGCTTTTAGATCTTTTGTGGGTTGGGGTTTGTGGGTAGGACTCGGATTTGTTTTCACTGTTTGAGTTTGAGCTTGCAGAGATGGCAGACAAGTTGCGTTTCATAGATCCGAAATTCTCTGTGCGTTTTTCTTTGAGATGGCAACTCAGCGAGGAAGCAGATTGAATGGGATGCTGGGTTGAATTGGCCGAATCGCCTTGTACTTGATTGTTAGTTTCAAGCTTTGGAGGAATCGGCAATTTGACGTAGTGAGATCTCATGTGGCCTCCAAAAGCTTTCCCACTGGAGAACCACTTATCACAAATCCCGCAGACCTTGCCGTTGTTCTCCATAGCTGCAAAAAAACAGTAAAATCCAGAGACTTCCTCACCCCTTTGTTGTGGATAAGTGTTTGTTGAAATCAGAATTTTATAGAGGGGTAGGTTACAAGCCTTCCTTATAGAAAAAGGTGAATTCACTTTGAGTGCGCCACCGGTTCCTCGACGAAGATTAATCACTATTAAATTGCGGTGGATACTTTGTACATATAACATGGTTAAAAAAAAGGCTTCCTTATACAAAAGGAACAAAACAAGAAAAGGCCGTAATAAATGTAGGAAACAATCGCGTGCAATCACTTTATTCAGCATTTGAGTCATTTTTTTGCTTTACTATGAATTTTTAATTTAATGCGGTAATACAAGAAAGATATAATTGAATTATTTCAGATTCTGATTTTGCATTTACATTTATTTATTTTACCGAAAGTATAAAATAAATAGTTCATTTTATTTTGTGTTACGTAGCGATACTGCAATCTTTTTATTAACAAATAGCATTTAGCAGGATACTAAAAAAAGTAACATATTGAGGACAACATTTGCCATTTCATTTCAATATATTTGATCTACTAGTTTTTCTCTATTTTAATCATGATTGATATTACAAAATCTATTATTTTACTTGATAAGAATTTCTGTTTGATAAATTGCAGACATATGCACTAAACATTAAGTTTAGTGATAAGGAGCTTTATATTTCAAGGATAAAATGAAATATAAACACTATTTGATATACATATAAAAAATGAAATTTGCTGTATTTAGCTCAAATTATGCATGTTTATACTTTGCCATTGATTCCATGATGAGTATTTCTTAAAGAGATATAGTTTTGGCAAACTTATTTTGACGAAAATATCTTTGATTGCATGGCCTCTCTATTTTTGTACATATAGAATTGTATATAATTTTTAGCATGCATTCTGTATAGTTGCATTTTCTGTCTTTGGTTCATGTCTTAATGAGAGTTGAGACTTGGGAGCACATTCATTGCAGTATCACCAAATCCATTCTTTGTATCAATACTTGAATATAAATAAAACCATGATTTGTTATCATAAATTTTTCTGATTATTTCTTAACAATTTATTCATGAGAGTTTGGAGGTTGTAGGAACTTAAATTGTGCCTTTGGATCAATGCATTATTCATTATATTGGGTAATTTTCTCTGTCCTTCCTGCCTCTGTCACAAGCCATACTAGTCGACACAATAGTTGGAGTCGTGCGATATGTGAAAATTGAAGTGTAGTGCGATTGAAAATGAATGTCATTTTCACTTTTCAATGCAAAAATAATTGCTATTTTTTTAACTGTGTCTTTTAATTATCACTCTATACACTACTTCCAACACATTTATAAGGTTACTTTAGTAAAAGTATAATATATTATAACATTCCTTAATTTGTGCAAAAACCTTATACAGTGCTCATTTTGATTAGAAAGGAGTGGAATACTAGAGGTTTATTTGGATTTTAAACTTGTTTGTGAGAATCATGGAAACTTTTTAGCATACTATTAAAAAAAAACTAATGAGTACATTATTTTTAGCATACTATTAGAAAAAACTAATGAGTGCATGTGCATAGTTGTATAGGTTGCATGTTGTTGATTACTATATTATGTAATAGTGGAAGTTCAGCATTGTTCATTACTTTTTATGTAGTACTCTTAAATTCTATGGAAATGTAAAAGTGTTTTTTGTCACCGTTTGAAAAATGAAAATTGAATGCACCACAAAACAACAAATCAACAAATTTCTTCATCACAAACCCACCTCATTCAAATTTAAAAATAGTTTTGATTTTGGAATCCGGATACTCCTTTTGGATTTTGGAATTCGGAAACATTTGGCGGGAAAATAAATGTTGTATTACCTGCATGTGTAGTATTCTTCATGATCATAACATAAAAAAAGGTTAAACTCTTTCAAAATCTCCTTCCATTCTTAATCAAAAATTTCATTTGCAAACAAGATCCAGCTGTATGACATTAAAAGACCAAAAATCATCTGAAATAGTAATGTACATTTATATCATTAATCATATAGATACGTTGGTTTTTCTTTTTATACTATGAACACGTAAACTAGAGATTGAAACCCAAATTCTCGTAGGATTGATCCAAAAATTGAAATCCATATTTTTGTAGGATTGGTCCAAAAATTGAAATTCGGATTCGTTTAATGTTGATTGAAATTGTCTTATTTTTTATTGGGTGTAGTTATGGCGCATTCTAATGTTGTGATCAAACACTTTGATGTTGTGATCATACACCATGATGTTGTGATTAAAGTTAATGCATTTAAGAAGAACAAGTTGTTGTCCACGTTGTTCAAAAAGAATATCAATAAACATGAGTTTGCTTTATGCGAACATATGCTTGATTGAGTCTACAATGTGGTTGTCAAATTAAGGTTTGACATTGTTATCGGTAGGTCGAATTTTGATTCCGATAGAATACAAATATTTGTTACGATGAGATGTGAAAGAAGTTGTCAGTATAAAGAATCTATCCAAAAGTTAAAACGTGATGACGCTAAAACAAGATAATGTATATGTTCTTTTGAATCGTGGTACCACTAAGCGAATAGTTCATGGACATTTAATGTGATTTGTGGTGTACATAATTATGGTCTGAGTCACATGTTAGTTGGTCATTAGATTGTATGTCATCTAAATGCTGTTGAGAAGAAGTTTGTTTTTGACATAATATTGAACATGCATCGGTTCTAAAACATACTCACAATTTTGAAAAGGAAGAGACCAAAAAATGTTTTAAATATTAGACAAATATACAATGTTTGCAAATGAAACAACAAGGCGATAAAAAATCTGAGATTTGAAATGCAACAATTGTTGAAATTGTTGGATGTTGATCATTATGTGTCTACGTACAAAGTGTGTGAGGATTGAAAAATTGTTTGAGATATATTTTGAGCTCATCTCGATTTTATGAAGTTGTTTAACCATTTTGCATTGTGATGATAATTTATTCAATATATAAGATCAACAAGCACATGCTTTTTTTAGAAATTATTGGTATTACTTCTACAAAGATAATTTATTCAATTGACTTTGCATTTTTGGTATGTGAAGAAGACGATAAAGTTACACAGGCTTTGGTAGTGTGTCGAAAATTGTTGAAAGATCGAGAAAATATGTCACAAGTGATTTTCAGTGATCGCGTTGATGAATTGGTTGCAAGGGTGTTTCTTACCTCTTATGTTTTATTGTGTAGGTATAATATAACAAAAAAGTAAGATGAAGATTTAAGCCTATGACAGGGATCCAAAAAATCAAGGGTGAAGATAGAAAAATGGTCAAACCTAATTAGATTTTGGAAAACATAATAGGTGTCAGAAATGTTATAACAAATTCTTCTATAGAGGAGTTATATGTCAAATTTGAAGGTGGAGAAAAACACAAGAAAGGGGAGATTGAATTGTGTTCTTTATCAAATTTTAATTCCCTTTCTTTTAAAATCTTTTCTTTCTTCTTGTATCTCATATATTGGATATGCTATGAGTTACGAAACGGAATCATATTCAGAAGAATATGTGCATAACCAATGAGACGTTTCATTTTAACTTCTAAAGATTATCATAACTTCTGACTTGCTCAGTACAATTCTGCAGATTAAAGCTAGGAGGTTCTGAGTTAAAATGACATGTGCAGAAAATAAAAGACACGTTTATTTTTATCCTGGTTCACCTTCTAAATAAGGCTACCTCCAGTCCACTTTCTTCAGGTGATTTGCCTCTCAACAGAGGTCTTAATCCACTATAACCAATTCATGATTACAACCGCACGAACCTCCGTCGACTAACAATCCTGCATAGCCAACTGCTGTGACTAACCATCTGGACAATGACCCGTTCAGTGATCTCCACAAGATACAACGTTCATTGACTCAGGAATCCTACACAGGCTATCCGCTGTGACTAACCCTGCACAAGCCAACTGCTTGTGACTAACTACAATGGACTGTTTAGTGATCTCTTCGAGATATAACATCCATTGACTCCTGGACTCTTGACCTTCACTTGGTCTCCAAGAGATTTCCACAATGACCTCAGCCACTGTCTTCTCAAGCATCAGACCTTCACTCGGTCGCTCAAGGCATCATTACCAATTTAACTTGGTTTTCACATAATGCTTCTTAATAAGCAGATATTCTGATTACAAACTGTATGACAAGTAACTTGTTTTATTCATTGAACTCTTCTTGTCTGCATTTTCTGACAGATCTTTGCTTCTTTGTGGTAAGTAGAGTAAGATCATTGTCCTTCAGTAGTGAGTGGTTCTTCAAGTTGATCTTCGTCTTCACTTCTTCTGCTAAGCAGATTAGAACATCAGTTCTTAGTCAGGATTGCTTCTTGCATTGATCTTCAACTTTCTTCTTTAAGCAGATTAAGAACAACAGTTCTTATTGAGAGTTGCTTCTTTGGTTCTTCTTCCTTTGATTTTCTTCATAAGCAGATTAAGAACAACAGTTTTTATTGAGAGTTGATTCTTTGATTCTTCTTCTTTTGATCTCCTTTATAAGCAGATTAAGAACAACAGTTCTTATTGAGAGTTGTTTCTTTGATTCTTCTTCCTTTGATCTTTTTCGTAAGCAGATTAAGAACAACAGTTCTTATTGAAAGTTGCTTCTTTGATTCTTCTTCCTTTGATCTTCTTCCTAAGTAGATTAAGAACAACAGTTCTTATTGAGAGTTGCTTCTTTGATTCTTCTTGAGTAATAATTTGAATGGGAGTCTTTAGGGAGACAATATTTCGATCCTCTTTTATTTAAGGCTCCTTTTGATTTTCATAGTTTTTCATTTCTACATCTTTTCCTAAAACCACACATTTCATAAGAGATCTTACTTCTTTTTATAGCTTTGAAAGTGTGTTCGTTGTCTTGATCTTTGGAAAGCATAATAAATGTAGGCGTGTTTGCACCGTGCTTTTGTTTTCTCCAATGAACTGCATGTAGGTTGCTTCTTCAATCCACCTTGGGAGTTGTTCCTTTTAATTGTTGTAACCGTTTTGCTAATGATGATGTTTGTAACGGTTTTCTTCTTGATTCTGATCCTTTGTATTTTATTTGATTTTGCATGCTGAGCTGAAGGTTATCTTTTGATTTACATGTGACTCGGTTGCTGTTTACCTTTTGTAAGTTACTGCGTTGTAACTTCAGAACTTCTGATCTTCTACGTGCGTGATCTTCTGATGTTGCAAAGCTTCTTGTAACTGATTTGTTCATTTTCCTTGAAGCTTCTGACTTACTTTCTGATTCTGTGCTTGTTGTACGTGAGCTTTGATATTGCTTCTGCATATTCAATGAAGTCATTAGTAATAAAATTGTTACTAACAAAATACACGCTTGTTCTCAATCTTTTTCCAACAAAATTTGTCATATAGTTCATAAGAGTTTGTGCGAAATATCTAGATTTCTTGAAATATGTTGATAGCACTATATTAGACCAGATGAAAGAAAAAAATGTGTGTGCATGGATTGATTAGGTTAGACACTTTGAAAATACTATAACTAGTAGAGTTCAATCTGTTCATGCTATAATAGCGAATTGATTATTAAATAGTAATGGATATTTTTGTAATGGTTAGGAATTAGTGAATTAAATAATTCAAAATCAACATAGCGACGAGATACAAATATCATTTAGTTGCAGCATCACAATATTAGAATATAAATTCAAAGACAATAATCTATATTCATACTTGGTTGACAATATATTTCGAGTACGATTGAATTTTATTTATCACGAAGATAGGTCCAGATAACTCCAAGCGTGGTTGTACACTTAGAAGAACATAAAGTCTTCTATGTGCATGTTTAATTTTGAGAGACGTGTATGTATGGATGAGGTGGACACACACTGAAAAAGGCAATGGTTTGTTGATGGTGGTGTAATCAAGGAAGGTAAATTTAGGGATGGCAAAAAAACTTGTACACGTAGGTATTCGTGGATAAAACCCGTTACGGATACAAAGAGGGTAGTTTAATGGATATTTGCGGATAAAATGAATGAATATTTAAATACTCATTTCAATGGATACATATATAAATTTAATCATACATGCGTCCGCGAATATCCGTATCTGTAATAAATTAAAACTATTTAAATTTATTATACTTTGTCTTTTCATCTTTTAAAAAAATTAGTCTTCTGATATTTCTTTTTATTTATTTTTTAAGTTTTTTGTAAAAAAACCTTTCACACTCAATATAAATTATATTTAACCATTTCATATTTAAGTTTCTCTACACTCTAGAACTCCCTTCAACAATTTCATCGTCAAACCAATCAGAACCGTCCTTCCTCCGTCCAACCAATGCCCCTTTTTCACTCTTCTATCGTTTGCTCTTTCACCATAACTCACAAATTGGAAAAAAATGTTATCGAACGATATTTGTAAATATCTGCAGGTACCTTAAATCTTGTAATCGTTTAAGGTATTCGCTATGAGGGTAATCACATTCACAAATATCATATTATCCACCGTCATGGATATCCATTTGCGCTCATAGATAAATCTAATATATATCTATTATGACATAATGTGACCTGATTTAAGAGAGATTTTTAAAGCTGATGATAACTTGAAATCGCGCGTCAAATAGCAACTGTGGAAGATAGCAAATCCAAAAATCACAAATATGAAGCTACCCGCAGAACCTGTAAAAATTAGAGGTGCTTCTAAGAAGATCAAACCATCACCAATTGACAATTTAACTAAGCATTCTCCATCCTATTTCGAATATGTCGACTCATTTAATATGAATTCTCCAATTTTACAATTTAAAAAATGTTCTATTAAAGGTGCTCACATCGATAAACCACCGCCTTCCCCACCTTTACCTAAAATGATACACATTGAAGATATGCATGTTTTTACGCACATACACATTAACCGAATTGTAGATGTTAAAGGTGATTGTAACAACAATTATCACTTTGTTTCAACTTTGTTAGATAAAGGAGAGAAAAATCATACACTTGTTCGCCAACATCTTATCTAAGAGTTGAAAACCCACAAGGAACCATACATGATGCTATATAGTAAAAAGAACAATATGATGAAACTCTCGATACTCTTATTATTTGTCTTAATGGTGCAACACATGAGGCAAAATGAACGTGTTTACTTAAAATGAGTTATCTTATAGTAAGTGCATACAATCGAGTGTATATTGATCTGACAAAATATGGTTTTTTTGAAAAATAAGATCAACTTCAAAGTGGCCCACTTCAAAATGGAGTCAGACGTATTATGTATATTGAGATGCTTTCAAAATCATAACATTATTTTCAAGTTTGTTTGAAACTATGATATCTTATACCACTAACATCCCTGAGTTGACATCTTATTTGACAAAACAAACTGAAACTTGACTAGATACTTTTTTGAATATGATTGAATAATTTTTCAAGTTGAGCGATATTAAAAAAGAATCAAATTAGGAAAAGTCAAAAGTGAAATAACTCATCCTTTTAAATGTTATTCAACCTTTATAAAAAAGATAAGAAAATATTTTAAAAATTTAAAATTATATATGATATGAATAAAAAATGATATTAAATTTAAAGATAATAATTAATGTATTTAAATTAGAATATTTAAAATTATAATTAACAATTTTGAATATATTAATATTAATTTTTTGAAAAGTTAAATATAATTTTGTCATTTATATATGATAAATATCATATATTTGTTTATATTAATTATTATATAAATAATATATTACTTATTTACTCATATTTTCTTTAATAAATACTTTCAAATATATTATTGATTGTTTTCAAAGGGTTTTTTTTATAAAATCTATTTCAATTTATTATATTATTTTCATTTTTTTGTTTATTTATTGAATTTAAATTAATTATAAAAAGTATGTATTTTTTACACGAATAATTTGTAAATGTGTGGGTGTTTCAAAGACATAAAATAGTAAAATAATATTTTTTTTTCACGTGCTTGGCAAATACATAAAAGGATATATGATATCGTTTCGTTATGATAATGTATCTATCCTATTATTATACGCCATCTGTTACTTTTTAAGTATCATTCTAGAAGATTTTTTTTTGTTTTTATTTAAGTATTTTTTTATACTTTAATGTTATAATTTGTCAATTATATCCTTACGTTTTCAATAACTCCACTTCACATTTTCTATAAAATTAATTATTTTCTCAATTAGTTATTAGAGAGAGAGAGAGAGAGTATAATTGAATTTATTTGAAAAGAGAGAATAAATTAGGGTAAAATAGGAAAATAACTTTAACAATTCATTATTTTGATTGAAAAACTTTATGCTAAAATGACACTTAAAAAAGAACGGAGAGAGTATCTAACAAGTGCTACATCAATATTAATAATTTGACAATTATGATTAATTAATTCTTTAAAATATTTTTAGAATGTTGATGTATATGTAAGATTTTATTTTAAATATTTCTTTAAACTTTTTTACAAATATAGTTTTTTAGTAAAAAAAACTTAGTAATTGTTAAACTTTGTTTTCTTTTATAAAAATATAATATAGTAAAAAATTATTTAACAAAAATATCATTATTGTACATTGTAATTTAAAAGCCCATTAATAATTTAGTAAACCTTTTTATTTAATTAATCCCTTAAATAAGGTTTTATTTTTGTAAAGTAAATAGAAAAATAATATTTTTTAATAAGGATAAATTATTGAATAAAAAAGAAAAAACAACAAGGATGGAAATACATAAAGTATAATTCATTAAACAACTAGCAAATATAGTGAGACATACCTAACTTATCTCTTAAAAATTTTCAAAAGTACAAATAAGAAGTAAATCCCGCAGAGTGGCATAATCAACAAAAAAATCTCCATTGACAATCATCTACACGTGTATTTTCTTTTTTAAAAATATGAGATATCTTAAATTTAAAGGAACATATAGTGTGTAAAGTATTCTTCCATTTAATTAAAAGATGATAGGGTACAATATTCATATGAAAAAAATACATGGATGATCCGTATTTAGTTAGTTTCAAGCAAAAAAAAATTCTAATTTCTCTTGTTAACATATTTGATAACAAGCTTATTTTCGTGCAAATCAGCTATAAAGGATGTGCAAACTCCAATCTTAGCTAAGAAAACTCTATAAAATTATCTTAAATATGTCATCACAAGTTGATATTCTAGAGAAATCTTGAAACTCAACTCGTGTTACACTTAATCTAATTATGACTAGTAAAATACCAAATAATTTGTATGATTTTAAGTGCGGGAGGAGGTCGACATTTGATGACAAAATATTTAATAACCGTAAACTCGTGAATTGAAGAGTCATGTGCACCTCGAAAGAAGTAGATGTCATAAAGACAATTTTTTTAACATTAATAATTGACCCATATTTGTTTTCATTTAATTCATTCATTTAAAAGTTATTTTTAATGCATCAGGAGGGGGCTGGAACCACTTTATGTCAGAACTGATCCCCGAACCGGACTAGACCAGTGGTGATAAACCAAAAAAAAGTTGTTCGTACTTCTTTTGTTTTTAATCATGTTATGTATTGGAACAAAAAATAGTGTTGATCATTGACGTCGGACCCTGTGTGCAATGATGTGATCTCCGGTATGGTGGTGCGGGGTGAACGTGCAAGGTTAGCACTACAATCTCTAAGTCAGTTACAAATTCCAAGATAAGTGTAGTGAAAACGTGGAAATCAGAAAAAGTTTTTTGAGTCTCTGTGTGTTGATTATATATGTTGGATAATTTTAATTTGGCTATGCATGGTTGGGATCTCGCATTAGACCCTGGGCTTGCCCATAACAGTTGCTCTCAAGGCTTGTCGGGTGTTTGCTAGCCGATAAGTCTTCCAAACTTGTGACTAACATACATCTACCGCGTCCAATCATACAGGGAAACACAAACGTCATAGAACAAGAACATAAGTAGTGGTGAACAAACACATTAAATGCATTTCTCATAATTGAAATATCTCATCGATTTTTAGAGTGCGTAGCTTTAGGCTCGCAGGTTAGGGCATGGTTTTCTTACCTAGGGCACTTCAGTTGCTATTAACTCATTATAAAAGAATGGCTCTTCATCCATACGTCTATTTTTCTTCATTTATTGATAGAATTCATAGATGCACTATTCAATTTGTTATAACTAACTTTTCATTCATTAAAAATTTGGTCATAGAATGAGCCAATGGTTGCATTTATAGCTGCAACCAATTGACCTGGTATAGCATGTTGGGTATATTCCAAGTTTAAACCTTTTAGTGTTGATAGTTACAACAATGTATTAGTTTTTAACAGACTAGCCTAACATTACTCTAATACCCCTCCCCCCCCCCCCTCAAACCCATGGTGACTGAACAACCCTGAGTTTGTGCTTGATATCAAGAAACTTGGCGGATGCTAAGGGCTTGGTAAGCACACCAGCTAGCTAATGAGATTAAGGTATGTGCACAACCTAAAGTAGGCTTGGCCAACACCTTCTCCTTGAAAAAAATAAGTTAATTTTCACGTGCTTAGTTCTAGAGTGCATTATGGAGTTATATGCAAGCATGACGGTTGAGAGATTGCCACGAAGAATGACAAGGAGTTATGTGACAATGTTTAACTCTTGAAAAGGGATTAAACCCATATTAAATCAGTTGTAGCCTGGGCTAGACTCATGTATTCACTTTTAGTGTTGGATACGACCACAACATGCTGCTTTTTGAACCACCATAAATTGTGATTTGTGCAAAAAAAAATAACGACACATCTCTGAAACTCGATCAAAGTGTGTGGGTCGTAATCCTTAATGGGTGAAAGATTTAATGTATAGTACAAGAGAAACATAAAGTCCTGAAACTCATTATACATCACGTCCTAGCAACTATGAAACCCCTCATAAGAAGTAAATTGTCTTAAAATGCTTATAAAATGACTGAAAGAGGGTGAATCAAACACAATCAACATGACCACTTATAGACACCCGAGTATCCTTACACACTCTCTTGGCACAATAAAACCCCTCATAAATAGTTTTATACCTAAACATCAATAAATAATCTCAAAGGCACAATTATAACTGCCAAAATTACGTAAAATGTATAAGCATTTATTATTTTACAAACAATCAAGATAAAATAACTCGCTTTATCAATGAAAAGTGATAAAATAAATGTTTGACTATTTACTAGCAAAGATGGGCAGTGCATCTAGCGAGCTAATATTTCTTAAACCTATAAATAGTAAGGCTATAATAAGTTCAAAGGGAGTTTTCAGCGGAGAATCAGGAGATTAAAGGCTGAGGCACTGCTCAAGAGATCGTTGCATATGTTTTTCCAAGTTTGTCTTCTAGGAATTACTTGTATAACTCCGATGAGTGAGCATAATTGAATATCTCTTTGTTTGGGGTAGATGTAGTCATTATATACTTATGTGTTAATTATGGTCATGACGTTTTACGTAATTCTACTTAATCTTTAATATTGATGATTCCTTTATTTTTAATGTTTAATTTGGATCATCTATCTAACATATGTTCTCATGGTACAATCATATATACGAGAGGTGTTGGTGGTTACTAGATCCAAGTCTCCATCTATTAGATGCTAATGCCTAGAGATACGATTATGTTTAATATCTACATAATATTGATAATTGATATCAATATCTTTATTTCAAAGTTGAAATTAATTATGTTGTATTTAATTGTGCGAGCGATCATCTTTTAGGTAATACAATTGATCTTACGTTGTTGATTCAGAGATGATATATGATGAGAGAAACAAACAATATTAAAAGTTGACTAGAAGAACATATTACACACCAATGGTTATTCATGAGAATAAATGACGACAAAATCTACCCCCACTTCTCAATGTTAATACCGAAATTTTAATTTATTTTTGAAATTTAATTTTTCCCTAACCAAAAAAGTTGTGTTGTCCAAAAAAGTATAGGTGCGTGCGTGTTCTCCTAGCACAGGCAGGGAGACTCAGAGGTTCTAGTAGGTATATTACACGCTTGGGGTGAAGGTTAGCTCACGGCGGTGAGTAGTTCTGTATGGTAGGTTTAATTAGAACGAGATGCTCTCTTTGTGGTGTATGAAGAAGTGTAAGTAAGTGTTACTTGAGAATTGTCTCTACTCCCTTTGGGATAGAAGTATTTATAGAGACTCTCTTTGACCTAAGGTTATTGACTTAGTGGGCAGTTATACCCTAAAAACGTGGTCAAGAGAAGACTTGTTCTTCCTAGAATCATGGGGGAGTGGTCCTCCATTCACTAACTCTTTGGACTAGGTATCTTAACCTAATTCTGGTATAGGACCTTCTAACTTCGTTGGGCTAGCTGGTTCTACCCTAGTGGGCTGGTCTAGTCTAGTGGGCAACTAGGTTCTAGCCTAATAGACGACTAGGTTCTATCCCAATTGGTGAGTTGGTTTAGTCTAGTAGGCGACTAGGTTCTACCCTAGTGGGCGGCTAAGTCTAGCCTAATGAGCTACTAGGTTCTTGCCTAGTAGACGATCTGGTCTTGCCCTGTGGGCTCGTCCCATTCTTTAGGTTCTAGCCCACCTTAGGATGCTATCTCCTTTTGGGTACTCCTTATTAGAGCCCGACAAAATATACCATTACACAATATCTCAAGCACGCAAGCTTAAAAAGGCTGAAGTTATTTGTCAAGAGTGCCCATATTCTTAAGGCTCCCTTGTACATATTTATCATAGATGGGGTTTTTCTTAATGAGGGCTTATAGTGTGTCCCTCAGCCGAGAATTTATGTCGAGTCCCTCTTACGAGACTTAATGCTGAGTCTTTTAGCCGAGACTTCATGTTGAGTCCCTTATACGAGACACTATGTTGAGTCTCTCATACGAGACTTTATGATGAGTCTCTTAGGCGAGACTTTACACGTTACACTCGATTGATGAGACTCATATTCTCTAAGACTATAAGTTAACCTTATGAGCGAGACTTTTATCGAGCCCTCAGTTAAAACTTGTGACTATGTCTTTAAGACTGGATATTGACTGCACCTCTAAGGCTTGGTTCTTGAGTTTGGTCCTGCCCGAGGAGATACAAAGTCCCTCAGGCGAGAGTTTAATCACTTTTGAGGAATCTAAGTTCCTTTAGATGCTATATCGCGTTGCCTGATTGGCGAGAAGTTAAGTCCTTCAAGTAGGGCACTTAACCTTTCAGACGAGAATTCCATCGAGTCCTCTAGGGAGACTTGACATTAATTCTCTGGGGCTTGATATTGGTCGCACCTCTTAGGCGTAATTTTTTGGAAGTATTCTTGCCCGAGGAGATACTAAGTCCTTCAGTCGAGAGTTGGTCTTGGCCAATTTGGCATAGCCCATGAGGGCGGCAGGGATCCTCCAAGATTTGACATTGTGATTGCCTCGAGGGACATCAAGTATCTTCCCGTGGAAGTCCAACTATGTGATTGCCTCGAGGAGCGGCAAGGATCCTTTCGTGAAGATTCAGTGTGTAATTGCCTCGAGGGGCGCCAAGGATCTTCCTGTGGAAGTCAAGCATGTAATTTCCTCGAGGGGCAGCAAAGATCTTCCTATGGAAGTCCATCTATGTGGATTGACTTAAAAGGAGACACAAATTTTCACCATGAAGTTCAGTATTTTCAATAACAAAAGTGTTCCTTCTTCCTTTTGTGTACATCCTTCAGAATTCATATAACTCATAAAAGAGAAGGTGTAACTCTTCAAAACCCTCTCCTCTCGCAGGGGAAATGATCACACCCCTCTATTCATATGTATAATATATGGAGTTCTTATACAATTTACAAGCGGAAAAGGCAATATCTGCCTTATCCAATAATAAAAATAATTACTGAAAGCATCATTTTGCATATATCTAGCTTTTTGGGTTTTCTGGAGATCTCAATTGAAAACCTCATACTTTCAAGCTTAGTTTTGTCAGCTCGTATTTCGATATCCATGATATAGTTTGACAAATCTCGCCTCATTATGGATGACTTGTTTCATTTTAGCTTAGTAGTGATAGTATGGTTGCTTTTGATTATTGTACAGTTTGTGATACCCTCTTATAGTTATGTTTTGAAGAAAAACAATTGAAGACATCATGAGGCTGATGCAGTTGACTTTTTCGCCTGACACTCCATATTGTTGTTTTGGAACCCTTTAACAACAAAGCACTTTATCATTATTTTTAATCACTTGCTAAATGTGCCATGGCCATGATGTTGTACATGCATATACTTGCTTAATATTTGAGACACTTTCAGGTCTTTTCCCTTTTAAAATTGCCAGTATATTTTAGAGATGAACCATATCCGATGTAATGTTAGAAACAAGTTTCTTCTCTTTAAAATTCAGACGATATACAATGGGATGACCAACTAACTTAAGACACAATCCATAATTAGGTATACCACAAATCATAATAAATGTACATGTATTATTCGATTTCAGATACCCGTACAACTTAAAAGGAAATCCACTATTTCGTTTTTTGGTGTCATTATGTTTCAACTTTCGTATAGGTTCTTTACACTAGTCAATTCTTTCACATCTCATCGTCACAAATGTTTGTCTTTTATCAGAACTAGAATCCAACTCTTCCCATTCCTCTGTCGTTCGCTCTTTCATAATAACTCACAATCATAATAACTTTCATTTGTTTTGGTTTAAAAGGAAATGTATGTGTTCTGGACTAGTCCAATTGTTCCAATGGGCCCAATTCACTCATTGGTATAAAACGGCCCAATAAGCATTGGCCCAATCCATAGAACTGACAGAAGGCAATCTCCCTTCCTACCAGGCATGACTACTCTAAACCTACCACGACTAAGGAACATCCGAACACGCTTGGCCTCCGTCCCCAGCAACAGATAGTTGCTTATGCACGGCTAGTCAGAGACATAGTCAGTTGTCATACCCCAAAATTTACCCGAAACAATTCTCGTTTTAATTTATTAAGGGTGTTAAAAAATTAAGAGCCATAGGGTTTAATATATCCAGGCCCACGCATGATCAAACGAAACAAATCAGCAATGAATCCAGAATCAATTACAATCAAATCCTAACAAAATCAATAACGAATACATTAATCAAAACACAAATCTGAAAAATATGTTATTTCATTGAATCAGAAGATATTATTACATTGAATCAAACCCGAAAACACAATCAAATCTAAATCTAATCTTTCTTAAACTAGAAATCTAAACCTAACTATAAATTGAAAAGAAATTAGATGAAGGAGGGGGAATTTTTGGGGGAGGCAGAGATTGAAGCTTGAGCATCCTTGACGACGAGCCCAGAACCTCCTCTGTCGCTCACCTTGCGCTGTACCTGCGAATTAAAAAGAAGAGAGAAAGATTAGGAGCTTACACGTACCAACAATCAAGACAAAAGATACAAACTGAACTCAAACTTAGCTTCGGATTTGTGTTTGCATGTTTGTTCTGGGTTCGATTGCGTTTATGGAATGTTGTTTAGGTTAGGGTTCTTAAAACAGTAGGGTTAGGGTTCTATGTTGATGAAGGTATGAAGGATTCTGGGTGAGGGACGGTTGAAAGTTGAATTTCGCGGTTGAAGGCCAACCGGAAACTGGGTTTCATAGGGGGTTTAGGGGTGGCGCCACCGGCGGAGGCGATTTTCGGCTGGTGGTTTAGGGGTGGTTACTGGGTTTCTTAGGGAGAGAGGGGCGAAACGAGAGGAGAGAGTTAGAGAGAGTTCAAGAGTAGAGAGAGAAAGAAAATTTTGGAATGAAGAAGAGAGAAGGGAAAGGGGCTGGGTGATGCCTCACATCGTCGTCTGATGACCAACACGTGGCCTCCTGATGGCCACCTGTTGACGCATGCGAACGTGATTCGCTGCGTGTGTCCCACCATACATCCCAACACCAAGCACATGCAGGCCGTATGATCACGTTAGGATCAGATCCAAACGCTCTTAACTCTGTGGCACACCATACACCATGCATCTTCACCATACCTGATTCTAACGGACTCAAATCCTAGTGGGCTCATCCCTTTGCTATTAACACACCCAAATTGCTGGCCTTTAGCATGAAATAAACCCCCATGCAACATTAAAAATTAAGTTTAATTAATTAATTTTGTAAAACCTTAAATTATTTAATTATTTGTTTTTTTGATAATTTAATTTAATTTTCTCCCCGAACCGACTATACCTATTAGTCGTATTAGGCGAGAAATGATTTTTGATCAATTCAATTCATTTGTTAATACAAATTTAATTAATTCTGATTTAATTCTCTCCTCGATCCGACTAAATCTATTAGTCGCAATGACGAGAGATAAAACGATAAAATGCATAATTTAATACACTTTATTTGCTGCCTGCGACGATCGAATCTATCGGACAGAGTAACCAGCAATACCCCATTAATCCGTTAACTATAGTGGTCAAATCTATTGACCATCGCATCTAACGGTGACGTATCAAACCAGGGTTGTACGCCAAACATCTAAAACATGCCAAACACTTCAAATCAAACTACGGATTTTCATCCTTTTCGACAAGGTAACTCAAAATACCTTCAAACCAGATCAAATTAAAATTCAAAGGCGTTGTCATACCCTAATTTTTGACCCCCCCTGAGATGACATATCTTCAGGATTTTCATCAAGTCAAAGCAAGTACCCAGAGCAGTCTGGCATTCAAACAAGGGTGTTCAAAGACAAGAAAACTTAGGCAAAGGATCAATCAATAGAAGGATTAGTCTCTAATACAATCATAAGACTCAAGAGCTTCATTATTTCACCTATGATTGATTAGACACCCAGTCATCTGAGTACAGGTTTACTCAGGTCACCAGACTAAGGTTTTTTTTAGCCTATCAAGGACTAAAATCAGGGATCACCTTTGGGAAACCCTAAAAAGCCCCAGGGGATCATTCAAAGACATCAATCATCTTCAAATAACTCATATGACAAGATCCACTGGACATTACACCTCAATTCAAAGTCTACAGTCATTATTTTCATATGGTCGACAATTAGGGTTTTTGACCTAATTCACCAAGATAGTTGACTTTTAATCAGGGCATGAATTCAAGACTCAAGACATGATTCAAGAACCTCTACTACCTCAATATAATCCATTTACATCACTCATTTGAGGAGAAGATCTTGATTCTACACAAAAGTCCAAATTCTCACTTTATCAGGAAAAAGTCAACTGTATGAGTTCACCTTTGACTTTTGAGATTTTTGGTCAAACCATGACTTTCAAGGATCAATATCATCAATATATGGATATTAAAGTCATTTGACCAAAGAAATTCAAAAAGAATCTTCAAGGAGCAAAATGTCGGGAATTAGGGTTTTTGAAGGCATGATGAGAACTCAAAATTTCACCTACACAACTCAAAAAACTTCCAACATGAAAGTTGTAGATCTTGCAAAATAAAATAACATCTTACAATGCAACTTTTTTCAAAAGATCAATCATTTAAGAGTTTTGGAAATTTTGAAGTTTTAGGTCATAAACACTTAGAAAATTTTCTAAGTGTTTTAACCTAGTTTTCTTCCAACTTTGGCCTCATTTTTAACAAATTTGCCAAAAGATTCTGAAGAAACTCCAAACTAATGATTTGAAGTAGATGTTTAGGGCTTTCCAAATTGTGTTCAACCTTCTCCAAATTCATTTTGAGCTAAGAGTTATGCTTGTTCAAAGTTGGCCTCATGAAGTGAAATTATAGGTCATGTACAATTTGAAACTTTGCAATTTTGTGCAAATGACCTCTCTTATGGATGCTACACGACCCATACCACATCTGAAAACATGCCATGCATTCATTTTTACCATGACATGAGAATTGAAGAAGATTCTAAAAACAAGAACATGTGATTATGTAATGATTACATTTGTGAATTTATGGCAAATTGATGAATCACCCAAGGAATCTTCTCACCAACCAATTAGAGCTCATTTCTGTCTCAGAATTGTCCCCTAAGATCAAGCAAAATCGAGGGCTAGGGGATTGATCAAATGGAATCAAAATTCTCATCATTGCATAAGAGATATTTGCAAATTTTCTTCTTGGCTAAGAAACCAAAGTGACTTCATTAAGCAAGCTTACTATCTCCAATTGTTCAGCATCAATTGCCTATAAATAGAGGCCTCTTTCTCATTCAGAAAACACACCAAAGCAACCATATACCTTGCTTTCTCTTTCTCTTCTCATGCTTATTGTTTTTCAAAGTTCTTTGGCAAGAAGAATCGTTTTCTTCAAACCAGAGCTTATCTTTGGAAAGTAAGCATTCTAACATCTCAAGGGAGATCATTTGAGGTGATCCAAGCACCTGGATC
The DNA here is from genome assembly GCF_029867415.1 of Vicia villosa. Taxonomy (NCBI): domain Eukaryota; kingdom Viridiplantae; phylum Streptophyta; class Magnoliopsida; order Fabales; family Fabaceae; genus Vicia; species Vicia villosa. Next base: position 199,973 of record NW_026705755.1, read on the forward strand.
ACTTCTGTAAGTGGAGGAACGCCATTGTTGCTCTCACTTTGGAGCTGTTGCAGTTGGAGGTCCATAGAGCAATTCAGAAGGTTTCCAACAAAGCCAAGCATCCAGGCACGTTCCATAGGAGGTAGTGAAGCTGTTCAGATGGCTGCAGCTCATCTGTAACTCAAGAATCATCACTCTCCATGTTCACTTGAAGCTCAAATCGAGGGAGGTCCATAGAACAATTCAGGAGGATTGAGGTTACAATAAACATTCAGTTAGCATCACTGAGTCCCAAGGAAGCTTTTGGGATCATTCATACAAGCCCAGTTGCTCTCTATCATCCTCACGACCACCATTTTCAGAGGTAAGTTTCTGAACTTCACCTCTTTAATTTAAGCACTCTTTATGATATAGCTCGATTCTATCTTGTTCAGCATCATCAGAGGATTGAAAACCCTCTATCATCATTCATTTATCTTTCAGTATAGTCATTTAATTTGATTTTCAAATTTTAGGGTTCTTCACGTTTTTTAGTAAATTATTTAGATGTAGTTAATATAAATTTATGTTAGTTACATATTCAGAATCGTGAGTGAATTTAGAACAAGTTTCATGTTTACATCGTTGCAAATGGTTGAGAGTTGAGAGAGTTCAGATTTTCAAAAATTCAAAGCTAGAGGTTGAAGATGACAATGGTGGTGGCGCGCAAATTTCAAATTCAGGGTTAAGTTTATTTTATTTTGATTGATACCTGTTTCATTAACGACTAAATCGTTATAGCCCAGTGGTAAGGAGTGTTTGTGTGTTGCGCGTGCCCAAGGTCTGGGGTTCGAATCCCCCTCGCCCCAGACCTTTTGATTTTATTTTCTTTTTTACTTCTATACACTTGAATAACATATGAGTTGCAAAGGAGTCAGTTTACTATCACCATACGCGCGCTGGCCCAGTGGTGTTGGTTTTGGGTGTGTGACCTAAAGGGCGTGTGTTCAAACCTTGGAGGAGACAAAATCATTTTTTTACCACTAATTTCCTTCATTTTTTCTCACAACTTCACACCAATAATTCACCTATCAAATTAAATCATTTTCACTCCATTTTTTACACACTTGTTATTTAATATACTTATTTTATGAATAATCAAAAAATCATAAAAAAATATTATTTATTTCATGTATTTTAATTAGGGTTAAAATAGTATGTTTTAAATGTTTTCTTAAAAAAACTTTAAAATATATATTTTTATCTTGTTACCTTTGTGAATAATTTTATGATAAAACCCTAATTGTTTAGGTCTTAATTAGGCATAGATCTTTATCTTTACCTTAATTAAGTTGACTTTTGTCAATTTTCAAAGCTGTTATCAGTCTCCGATTAAACGGATGATTAAGGTTTTCAAACAACAAAACCTTATATCATTTCAAATCATTTTCAATTTGCTTTTATAGCCAGTACTGTAAAGTACTGGGCCTCTAATAGAGTGTAAGTCCCAAACACCTTCTCTTCTTAGCTTGTTTTCAAAACTGTATTTTCAAAATCTTCTTTCTGTTTTCAAAACATTCTTCTGGTATTTGAAGGGCATCATTCCCGGTGAAACTCTTCAGATACCTATGTGACCTTTGTCCATCTTCACTTCTTCTGTTTTCAAAACCATTAACTGTTTATCATATATATTCAACTGTTATCCACCAATTACTGTTGAGGCTCTGTACATACTTCTTCAAAGGCCTCCACTCCATCCAGGTTAGGCTTTACAAGCTTTCAATTTACAGTCTTTATTTAAATTACTGTCAAATATAAATTGTGCATATATATTAGTTTAGAACTACGTTTGAGTATAAACCCTAGGACAGTTAAACTATATATATATTATAGGAATATGACCTAGGATTGAGAATGTCTTCCCGGTGAAGGCTCTTTCCTAATTAGAGATCTGTAGTTCAAACCCCCAAGATGAATTATTCCCGGTGAAACATCTTGGCAAAAACCTTAGAATCCAAAAAAATAGGACACATCCACCCAAAGAGGAATTATTCCCGGTGAAACCTCTTACCCATTTGCTTAGAGCCAAAATAAGTTCAAAACTACATAGCTTTCTCTTGTGCTATAACAAGGACCCTCGATTAGCCTCCTCTTGGGCTTTGTACAAGGACCCACAGGCTTCTTAAAAGCATTTCCAGCTTCCTCTTGAGCTTATATACAAGGACCCATCAGGTTTCTTATAAACATAGGAACAGGTCTTTAGTCACCTTTTAGCCTACCTTGGTGAGTTTCTTCCAATTTAAACCAGACTTTAAACAAGCTAAGTTTGTCTCAATTTCACATTGAGTACACCTTTTGGAATGAGAGACATGGACAGTCTCTCTCACCCTTATCTTCATCAATCTTCCTTAGCAGAGTCTAGGATCCTTATTTGCTTATCCACAGTAAGTGTCAGCCTTCATCTTGGGCTTTAAACAAGAAGTCTCCACTAGATAATCTTTCTGCCAATCATTTTAATAAAAATCCCTGGAAAGGGTTAGCCTCCAAATCATTCCTTCATTTTCAATAAAAATCCCTGGAAAGGGTTAGCCTCCAAATCATTCCTTCATTTTCAATAAAAATCCCTGGAAAGGGTTAGCCTCCAAATCATTCCTTCATTTTCAATAAAAATCCCTGGAAAGGGTTAGCCTCCAAATCATTCCTTCATTTTCAATAAAAACCCCTGGAAAGGGTTAGCCTCCAACATCATTCTCTCATTTCAACAACATCAGTCTTCCAAAACCAAAGATTCATTCTCTTAGGAGATAATTTCCCCAAAAGAGTCAAAACCCCTGGAAAGGGTCAGCCTCCAAAAAACATGATAAAATCAGTCTTTTAACAGACAAATTCACCAGCTGAGTCAAAATCGCTGGAAAGGGTTAGCTTCCAAAGGAAAAAAGCAGTCTTTTAATAAATAAACTCTCCAGTAGAGTCAAAATCAACAAAAAACAGTTAGCCTCAACCTTGGGCTTCATACAAGGCACCAAACAATAAAACTCCCCTGTCAAGAGTCAGCCTCAACCTTGGGCATTGTACAAGGCAGATAATAGAGTCTCCCCAGTGAGTTCCTCATCATTCAGTAGCCACAACCTTGGGCTTTGTACAAGGCAGATTAAACCATATTTCATGAGTCAAAGATTCCTAACACCTAGGATCTTTTCCCCATAGAGTCATCCATACTCAGTTTATTTTAGAGTCAGCCACAACCTTGGGCTTTGTACAAGGCAGAAAATAATGTTTTTCCCTAGCTAGAGTCAGCCTCAATTCTGGGCTTTGTACAGAACACCAAATAAAAATCCATCAAATAAACACTCTCCAAATAGAGTCAGCCTCAATTCTGGGCTTTGTACAGAACACAAAAAACCCTGTAATTAATCCCCAGTGGAGTCATCTCCCAGAGTCAATAATAATTAATAAATCAATCAAAAAGCCTCAAGCTTGGGCCTCATACAAGCCAGCTAAAGTCAAATCTTTTATACAGTAGATAGACATAGCTTATCTCTATAGAGAGATATTTTTACTACTCTACCACATTCAAACAAACAAACATTACATTTTAATCAAGTCTCCCATTTAGGATTTTGAAAGGCATGAGCTGACAGTAAAACCCAGACATGTGGTAACTTTCCCTAATTTGGATGAGCATCTTTCTTTCATTTAAGAGGCATTTGACTGGTATACTTGCACATACACAAGTAAGGTCCCCCTCTTGAATGAAATGAATTCAGTTATTTTGTCACTCCTTTACAATGTTTGTGGTAGAATAGTACAAATACCTCTCTGTAAAGATGATTTCATGCCTCTTTATTGTAAACAGAGATTTAATTCAAGCTTCAACCTTGAGCTTCAAGCAAGGCACCCAAAAATAATTAATTTCCCTAATTAGTTCCCCGAACTACATTAAGCTCTGACTTCCATTAGGGATATGTAGGCATGAGGTTCACAAGGAATCTCAGCGAGCTAATAAAATACCAAAAATAGTCTGTCTGTCTGTCTGTCTTTCTTTTATTTTAATTCAATTCCTTCTCCTAACACAAAGGAGAAACTTCCCCAATCATTAGCAGTAAACACAAACACAAATGACACGGAGAAGGTTCCTGTAGAGTACTACAGATATGTAGGGTGTTTAAATACTTCCCTATGTATAACCGACCCCCCGGACTCCAGAATTTCTAGTCTAGGTGAAATCCCCACACTTAGCAAACTCCTAGGGTTTAGTTGAGATCTTTTTTCCCCTTTCCTACTCGTAGGACAATAAGAAAGTTCGTGTGATATCGTAGGAAGAACTGAAACAAAATTCATCCCACCACGGGCGCATTCTCCTTCCAAATTTCGCGTGAAGGGTCTAGCGTGCCGTCCTCCCAAGTGAAACGGGGAGGTAAAAAAAAACGACACCACAGGCGTACAACCTTGTGCCCGAACTACGTTGACTCTGATTCTCCATAAGGAGATACGTAGGCACTTGGTAACAAGGCGAGTCCCCTTCCCTAAAACCTCCATTCAGTTCAAATCTTACTTTTCGCCCTTTTCACTAATTTAGCTATTATCCAGAATATTTTAGCCATAAAACTGTACCTTAGACTTAAAACCTTAGGAAAGGGTTGAGGGTGCCTAACACATTCCCTCGACCTGATTATAATAACTTACCCCGAATCTCTTAACTGCGCAAGGTTTCCTATTCGCCTTGGTAGAATAGGTGGCGACTCTAAATCTTTAATTTTTAGGGCAGGTTGCTACATCAGCTGTCTCCTATATTTTGGGCTCGGAAATCACGCTCAGACCCACAAATATAGCGTGACCCAATCTTCACCAAAAAAGAACACTATAAATAGCCCTCTACCCCATGGGGGCAAGGTAATCCAAACTTTTCCCAAACTCTCATATTTTTTATTATACTTGGTTGTTCTCTTTCTTACTTTGGCGTCAGAGTGCCTTGTAGGTATAACCCCGTTTTTGTCATCCATCACCGAAGATCAAGCCTACTATTGTTGGCCACCTGTTCTGCACCAATCGAACAGTGGCGCCGTCTGTGGGAAACCTTGCTTCCCCGTTTCTCTTTATTTCATTTTCTTGACCGCTTTCTTGCGTTATCAAGAACTCAAAAACTAAAGCTATCACCTTTCATACTTCATGGCCGGCAACAACGAAGACGACTCCACTCTGGACGCTGCACAGATGGGCAAAAATGATGTTGAACTCATCGTGCCCCCCCCCCAACGACGATGTTTCTCAGCCCCGTGATGACCACACGACTTCTCCTTTTTCGGAGGATACCCGCAACAATACCACCTTCCATTACGGGGATACCAGCGGCAAGAATCATCAAGAACCCATTCTTGAGAGCACTCTTTTGGTCACAGAGCCATCCCAGGCTGACCCTACCATGGCTTCCATCTTCGCAGCCTTAAATCAAACCAATGCCTTAATCCGGCAACAGAACGATTAGATTGGGGCATTGGAACAGAAGCATCGTGCCAAGATTCCTCCTCGCAAACAATTATGGCCCGAGCAGGATACTGTGGCATTCAATAAACGTCTCCATTCTCCTCCACGAAGAGATCATCATTCCTCCATTGCCAAAAAGAGCAAAGAAGATCACCGCTCTCAATGGCACACTCCTTCTAGCCAGGCCAAAGGGACGTTCACGATCACCTTCCCCTAGGAATTCCGACCATTGGCGACACCATAAGCGGAGCTACAGTCCTTCACCATCTCCCGTCTAGAGCGACGAAGAGGAAGAACGTTGGGACCCCCTGTCCCGGGCGATACTGGAGGCTCCTTTGCCCGTTGGGTTAGAGAAATCTCCCTTGTTGGGCACATATGATGGCACAGTAGATCCAGACGAACACATCTAAAACATTGATGCCCTCTTAGATTATCGAGGGGTCCCCGGTGCGATAAAATGTCGACTATTTCTGACCACCCTGCGGAAAGGCCCCATGACATGGTACAAAAGCCTTCCGGACGAGTCCATTACGTCTTGGAAGGGTCTCGGCAGATTTTTTTTCTGCACTTCACGGCCTCCCGCAGACTTCCTAAGTCTTAAGCCTCTCTAGAGGCCATCATCCAGGGGAAAGACGAGCCGCTCAGAGCTTATATCGAAAAATTTAATAAGGAGGCCGTTCAAGTATCAACCACGGCCGACATGAAGAAGTATCTCCTAGAACATGGCCTCCGACCTCGTTCCGATTTCGCCAAGGCCGCAGACATAAATACGCCCATCAAACTAGATGCTTTCTTCCTCAAGGCACAAACATATATCCAGTACGAGGAAAAAGAGGCCGCCCACGCTGCCCGAGATTCCTGACATGAGGAAACTAAGAACGCCCGTCAGGAAGAAGGTTCCCGCAAAGGAGCACATAAAAAGAAAGGAGACAAGAATTGAGACGCCAAAGACTATAAGGGACCAGCCGGAAAGTTCCAGGAGTATACCCCCCTGAGCGCGTCTCGGGAACGCATATTGACCAAATGCGCAAATGCCGAGTTCCAAACGGACAAGGTCCATTTCCTGAAACAACTGCATGCTCGGCCAAACGTGGATAAGTCGAAATATTGTCATTTCCACAAAGGCCACATGCATAATATTGAGGATTGCATCCATTTGAAAGGCGCAATCTGTAACACCCGTATTTTTAAATTATTAGATAAATTGAATTTTGATTAATTATTTAATTAAAATTTAGTTTATGAATATTTTTGAAAATAATGGAATAAATGAATAAGAAGAGAATATTGGGCTTTTGGGGGTGTGAGGTATAATTGGTGGGTGTATGGAGTAAAAAGCTCTACACTTAGTCCTAATTATATTATTATTTCATTATTAAGAAAAATAGAAAAGAAAGGAGCAAGAGAAGGTTGGGAGAAAAGATTTTATCGTAGAAGTGAGAAGAGCAAAGGAAGGAGGAAAAACCCCAAAGTTCAAGGATCAATTCAAGAACCTCCATCAAGGTAAGGGGAGACTTTTTCTTTTAGTATCTCTTATGTGATCTTAAGTGATAGGTAGATTAATGTATGGTTTAGTTCAATTAGATATTGGGATTGTTAGGTTAGGGTGTTATAATTTAGATTGAATTGATGAAATTTGCATGAAATATTGGTTAATAATGAGTTTAATCGATGTTTGATGGTGTATGATTGAATGTATGATGATTGTATGCTTGTATCTGATGTCTGGAACCGATTTGGGATGATGGATGTGTGAAATCGCAGGTCTGTCGTAGACCTGAGATTCTGAGAAATCGCACGTCCGCTAAGTGAGCTAGGCTCGCTAAGCGGAGCCTGTGTGCGTCGTTCAGGCTCGCTAAGTGGAGATAGTCTGCTAAGAGGCGGTCCAAGGTAGTTCTCTACTGGAAAGCGCGCCAGAGGGTTGCTCAATGGACCCTGTTATACAATATTTTTCCAAACTTTGAAAAATCATAACTTTTGAACCGTGTATCCTTTCTTAGTGCCGTTTTGGGCGTTGTAAAGGTAATTAAATGTTTTATATGATGAACGATGAATATGGGTAGTGGCCCGACTTTATATTTTTTTTAAACTCGATTTAATTACTTGGTGAAAATTAAGCATCGTGTGCATATGAAATAGGTGCGACAATGTATTTGATGTGGTGATGAATTGGTTGTGATTATTATTATGATTGTGATGAATGTATAGCTATTTGAGTGATGTTGAAAACATGTACATACTTATTCGGTGATGTGGTGTTGAGATGAGTTGTTCATCGTGATCGGTGATATTTTAAGTATGTTATGTGTGTTCATTCATTCATATGCATTCGGTGATGGATCCTGGTGATGTTTGGATCGATGGTGGACATAATTCCCATTGTACGGAATTTTTGTCGGTGGGCCGTATCTCGATGAGGCGTAGATCGGTTAGGTGGATTAATTCCACGGTTTACTGGTATCACATGCATAGTATCAGTTGAGTCATATGCATTTTGTCATAACATGATTGAATAGATTAAGTGTTATGTGATGTAATCTATTGTTGTATGAATTGATGAATAATAGTTGTGAATCTGAATATGTATGATTGGGTGAACGATATATTATGATGCTTGTTGCTTATGAATTGATAATATTTACTAACTGAGAATGAGACTCACCCTTACATGTTGTTATTTTTAGATTGAGGATAGCGGCGTTACGACTTGGTGAGGATTAGCTCATGAGTCAGTGTGTCTAGTTTAGCGTCAGGTGTCATGCTCTGATATCGTAACACTAGGGACGCGAGTTTTGATCGTTTATGTCTTATGACTTTATTGATTTATTTTGAGTTTTGATGGATATAGTTTCGAAGGTGTTGGACTATTCCGTATAATTGTTTTTCCACTATGTTAACATGAGTTACTATGAATTATGATGAAACTCCTTAGTGTTTGTATGACTATGACGTATGATATTTGTTTTAAAATTTGAAATTGTGACACCCTTGTTCCATGTTACTCTGATATATTTATTTAAATTGCCGCGTGGTTTAGAAGGGTGTTACAATAGTGGTATCAGAGCATAGTCGGTCGTTGTGACCAGAGTCTTAGTGTCAGTCTTTTCCCTTGTATGCGACTAGTGCGAGCTATCACTATATATACTCTTGGTGCTAATGAAATTGTTTTGTGATTAGAAAAACAATGGCTGGAAGAGGTGGAAGAAATGGTGATGCTATCGCTGAGGCTTTGGACATGATTGCTGGTGTGCTGGGAGGGAGCGCAAATGGAGCTGGGATTGGTGCTGATAGGCAATTGGGGAATTTCCAGAGGAACAATCCTCCGTTGTTCAAGGGCATGCATGATCCTGAAGGTGCTCAGAAGTGGCTTAAGGAGATCGAGAGTATTTTCAGAGTCATCGATTGTGCTAAGAATCTGAAGGTGAGGTATGGTACTCATATGTTGTCCGAAGAGGCTGATGACTGGTGGACGACTAGTAGAGCAGCACTAGATGCTGATGGTGTAGCTATTTCTTGGGCCGTGTTCAAAAGAGAGTTTCTGAGGAGGTATTTTCCTGAGGACGTTCGAGGCAGAAAGGAAATTGAATTTTTGGAGCTGACTCAAGGTAATATGACGGTACCAGAGTATGCTTCGAAATTTGTTGAGTTGGCGAAGTACTACGTTCACTAAAACAATGATGAGGCTAGTGAATTCTCAAAGTGTATCAAATTTGAGAATGGTCTTCGTGACAAGATCAAGCAAGGTATTAGGTACTAGAGAATTTGGCGATTTGTCGATTTGGTGGACTGTAGCAGGATCTTTGAAGAGGATAACATTAAGCTGAAGTCATCTCACTCTCGCGAGTTAGTTGGGATGAAAGCGATTTGAATGATTGATCTTGATGTACCCTGACCGGGGATAAGAGAGATGAATAACCCTGTTTGGAGAAGAGAAAGAGTGTCGGGGAGCCGAAAATGTCCAAGATGTTAAACTCTGTTGAGGAATTAAGTCTTTGTGGGACGAGAACATTTGAAGGCATCTTCTTACATGATTACTCTGTGGGGATATGATCCTGTGAAACCGGCTTTGTGGGAAGGCACGAATGCTTTGAATATTGCCCCCAGTGATTTATAGCTCTTGTTATTCCTAGACTTATATTGATTAGGACACACCACTGAGTATTGATCAAGATATCGAATTGGACTTGCATAGATTTGCCCCTGCTAGTAGGGACTTTGGAAAGATTTGCCTCGCGAGGACTTGATGAGATGTGCATTATGGGCGACACGCCCCCTAGTAATCATAGTCCCAGGACTATGTCACATGTTGATTGGGAAGTAGCTTCAGATCTTCTTGGATGCATGCCCCTGATTGTTTTGGCATCCTTGAGAGATTCTCAGAATCTTGACTTGATTGCCCCAGATTGATCGAGAAATAGTTTGAAATCTACTTGGGATGTATGCCTTTAAATGCTTTGGCATTTGAGAGATTCTTGGAATCTTGACTTGATTGCCCCAGATTGATTGGGCAAAACGTGCCATGCCCCTTGTATACGTAGGAGTCATTGCTTCTTGGAGTAATCTTTGTTGGTCGGGATAACTTTCAGTCATTAGTCATACCCTGTGCAAATTCTTTCTGTTGCTAACATTTGAAATTATGTAGCATAATTTGTTTAATAATGAATTCATGAGATGCAATGCATACGTTTGTCTTGAGTTTGTTTAAAACTAGAGATGTAAAAGCGTGATATTTATAAAAACGTGACGTTTGTAAAAAACGAAGTATCAACTCCGCATTTGTGGTAAACCTTAAGGAGTCGGGATACCTTTGTTGTGACAGTATGCTTTTGAACTAACCATGCTTCAGTTAGGACTTTCAAGGGTTGTAGCGTGGCTTGGTTCACAGTTTAAGAAACAAAGGATAATGGCTCAAAAATTTATTTATACCCATCCCCTTCTTCGCGATGTTCTTCGATCCTATGCTCAGTTAACTTTGCGTTCCAACTTTAGCAAAGTTTGACGTCGTAACATTGACATCTAATGATGGATAAAGCAACGGGAGTTTATTTGGACAGGCAGTCATCCCTTTTTTGTAATACTTTCTTTTTGTCGAGGATTTGTAATAACCTCTTTTGAAATGTTTTCTTTTGTCGAGGATCTTTTAGCAACCTCTTTTTTGACTTTGCTATCCCTAACTTTTGCCTGAACTGTTTATTTTGAGGTTACAGTCAACGGGATGTTTTAGTTCCTGATAAGTCTCCTTCATAGGTTTTAACTTAACATTTTTTTCTTCTTTTTTTTTCTTTTATGGATATTGACTGCCTGACTTGAGAATTACGGGAATCCATCACTTGTGTAAAGCACCTGGTATAATTGAGTTAACTGAGTAACTACCCTGCCCCAGGTTATGATTAAGGGTTTTAATCTGTATGAGAAAGAAAACTTCTACTTCTTAGGCTCAAAGGGGTTGACGAGGGATTAACATCCTTATATCTCCACTGTTTAGGAATTGAAACAATGCCTGTACATCGTCAACATAGTCTGTTCGAAAGCATATTGTACGAGGTTGCGGTATCATTTTCGTCATCCTCCCTCAAAAGGCATACAGCTTTAGCAGGAGTCGAGTATCACAAAACATATGCAAAGTAAAGACATAATTTAAAATGAGTGATAGCGAAATAATTTATTCAAGACAAACATATGCAATACACTGATGATGATTATTAGAATAGATAATGTCTATCATGATTCAAATGTTTAAACAAACAGAAAAGTAACTTGCAAATGAAAGTAGATCTAATGATCTAAAAATTCGTCCGTCTAGACGTCCATCAGTCTTGTCACGACTAGGCATAGGAGCGGTGATCACCACAAGAGTCTTGGGATGATTGAATTCAATTTCACCAGCATCGATCATGTCTTGAATCTTGTTCCTCAATGTCCAACAATTGTCGGTGTCATGTCCAAGACTACTGGAATGATACGCACACCTCGCGTTGGGATTATAGCGAGGGGAGGAAGTGTTGGTATTCTTAGGAGCATCCCTCAGAGTAATCAATCCGATCTTCAACAGATGTTGTAACACTTGAGCCAATGACATATTGATCTTGGTGAATTGGCTCTTAAGTTCGTCTGGCTCACGTTGTTGTTCTAGAACTAGTGTAGAGATCAGAATTATCCCCACGGATTGGTTGCATTTATTACGACTCTTCTGATTGTGCACAACAGTAGTTATATGAGATTCCTCAGGTGAATTGAAATCAGTGATCTTGTCATAAATGAAGTTTCGAATCACATGCTTCAACGGTCTATAATCCTTTACATCATGATCAGGATTGTTCGAATGATAAGCACATCTCGCATTTGTAATTGTACCCAGGAGCAGGATTGGAAGAAAATTGAATACGGAGGCAATAGAGTTATCACGCTCCGATTGAGCAATTGTTGTAGAACTTGAGACAGCGGCATGTGCCATGGAATAAACTTTGATGCGTATGCTGATCCTTTTTCCTCTGGGTTAACAAGGTTTTTCAACTCGTCTTGCCCATTGGCTAAGTTCAGAATCAAAACTTGGAACCGGATACTCTGAGCCTGAAGATTTTTTGATTGATTGCTCGAGATCCATTGGTACTAAAATAAACAGCGAGGACGGATGAGAGATCTATTGTAAGAAACCTGCTATGCGATGTTATGAATGCAGATGCACTGTTTTCAAAGAGCTTTAAGGAATTTAGTTAGCAACATTAGAAAATGATTGGTTGCGTCTTTGTCTGAAGAATTCTGAATTTCGTCTTTGAACATCCTTCTTTGAGAATCGAGCTCACCATATCGAGTGGGTCATCGCCTCTGATTCGGGATACATATGAATTTGAAGGTGCATGGCTAGAGGAAAATAAATCCTCTTGCCCCTTGATAGGTGTTAAGCCTTTGAATCGAAAGGTATATGGTTAGAGGAAGATAAATCCTCTTGCCCCTTGATAGGTACGGTGTCTTTGATTTGGAAGACAAATGGCCAGAGGAAAGTAAATCCTCTTGCCCCTAGATAGGAATTCCGTCCTTGATAAGAGCACCTGAAATTGTGCGCCCTAAATCCCTAAGATCCTTGAGAGGTTTAGTTAATATGATATGTTATGATGTCATGCGAATATAATAGGTAAAGCATAAGGTAATAAGGACAAAATGTCCTACAAGCAAAACCTGCAAGGAAATCGGAGGGTTAGATAATAAACACAAGCAAGTCACACAAGTGTCCTTAGGTCGAAAGGCTTGCATGGAGTTTAGATCATGTGAGATACCCTTCCCCAAAGGTATTTCTAAGGATAAAGATGATATCAGCAACGGGTTCTACCGAGTTACCCAGAATTGTCAGCCCTCCTAAAGGACCCTCGAACATGATACATACATACATACCATGCAATGATACTTTGAGAAAGAACCTATCTGAGTTGTAGTATCGGGTAGCGACTATGCTCTCAACATACATCAAGAGTAGTCCCCCCACTACGTTCCTAAAAGTCAAGATGGGTTAAAGGTAACTAAAGGTCCTTAAGCTCCGACTCACCCACAGACATCCGCACGAACCTCCCTCATACAAGAGAAGCATGCAAACACCCATAGAGGCCTAACTTAAGCGTGAACTCTCATATTGACCAATCCTCCACATACATGAAGGAGGTCTCCATGACTATGCAACTTCCTATCTTAGATGTACTTGAATACGGGTGTAGCATTCGTCCTTCATTTAATTCCCAAAACAACCCTGAAAAATAAAGCAAGCAAAGCAAACATTAAGTGATCCTAAACTTTAAGGTAACCCCTCTTTTAATCGAATATATCCCCAGCAGAGTCGCCAGTTCTATAATACGGTGAACTGACTTTATTTGAAATGTTGCGGATAGCAAGAGTCGCCACCGACTTTTATTTTATCCAATTATAGAAAGGCTAAAAGAACAGGAAATACCTTTGGAAAAGATTTGAGTTCGGGGGTAAGTTATACAAAGGGAAGGTGTAAGGCACCCTTTGTATCCATGGTTATCCATGGGCTCTTAATTGCTTAGCTCACTTTGAAAATGTTTGAATTGTTTGAAAAGTAGGGTGTGAATAGAAATTTTGAATAAGAACTTTAGCTTGTAAATAAGCGTAGTCTTTTTGAAAAGTATTTGAAAATTAGTGGGAAAAAGAGTTTGAATTTGAATTTGAATTTGAAAAAGAGCAAGCAATTAAAAAGCAATTACCCTAAGTTTGAAAAAATGTTCTTTTAGCTTTTCAGAGTGAAAGGGTCTATCCATACCATAAAGAGGGTAGAAAGTCTTTCAATTGGATGTTTAAGGGTCATCAAGAATAATCGTTCGCCACAAGACTGTCCCTACCATAAAGAGGGCAGGTAGTCTAAGGGAAGGATATAATAGTCATTTTATCTTTTTAGGCATCATGCGAGGATACCTTAGCAATTGGGACAATCATCACATTTTACCAAGGAAGCTTCGAGGGAGTTTCAATAACTTTGAAGGCAACATTTGCTTTAGGTATCCTCGGAATCGAGGGACTTGACTATTCTTAGGCAACAAAATTAAGGCAACAAGGCAACAGTAATAAGGCAACAAGGCAACTAGAGGGATTACCCTAAAGGTGCGTGTGTGGCACAATCAGGTGGTTTAATTCAGATATTTTATCTTATAAATAATGTTAGCTACATTCGATTAATTATCTTGCACTCCCTAGGATTACTAACCACGCAGTTAAAATGGAAGAAATTAAAGGCAGAAATTAAAGTTCCTACGCTAGAAGAAATTAAAGGCAGAAATTAAAGTTCCTACGCTATTACAATAAACACCTGCGGGGAAGGGGGAAATTAAAAGCAAAAAAATAAGAGGGATAAATAATTAATTTAAAAATCTTGAATGCCTTGATCTTCCTCGAACCCTGAAAATTAAACCCTGAAAAAAGGAAAATAAAATGGGTGAGTGTAGGAGGGATTCATTGACTATTGAAATAGACCCTTTTTTGGGCAAAGACAAAATAAAATTAAAATGATATTTAAAGAAGAAAAGAACTAGAAACTTAGCTTTTTTGTTGATGGCGCGAAAAAGGAGTTAGTGCATTAACTGATCAAACCCTAATTGGTTAGGAACCCTAAAAATTTACAAACCCTAATCCTAAACCTAAAAGGGTTATCTAAGAAAACTTATTGTGACCCAAAAGATTTATAAATATAAAACTATATTTTTTATTATTTAAAGAAAAATAAGTATTGATGAAATTAAAACGAGTTTTCGATTAAAATAAATATTTCTATGAAAATTATTATGATAAATAAAAATATTTAAGTGAAATAAATAAAAAAACTAAGAAAAGAAATAAGAAAAAGAAATACCTAAGAAGGTGCATAAAAATAAAAAAAATAAAAAGATTAAGGAACTTAGCTGGTAGGATCTAGTGTGGTTGTCCATTGAAGGTGTACCGTGGGCATGCGTATTCTGGGGCGTAGGATTTGGAGGTCTGGCAATCCAGAGGTTGGAAAGCGAGGTTTCACCGTGAGTGTGTTTTATTCGCGTGTATTGGATCTGCAGACTGGTACAAACAAACAATTGGTGAAAAATAAATGTCTGACGCTAGGTTCGAACCCACGTCAATTTGGTTGTCAACAACCCATCTAACCACACGCGCTGCAATCTTCAGGTTGTTAATATATCAAACAAAAACTATTAATAGGTTTAATAAAAATCAAATGAAAATTCAAAGATCAGTCAAAGGTGGACCCCGAGTGCTATGCTGTATCCAATCAAACGCTGAGAAAGAGTCAGACTGGTTGACTGGCCAGTAGAATTTGGAGGGAGGGAGAAGAGTTTTTGACCAACCAATCCAAGCATCACACGCACGATCCAACGGCCCCAGGTTCCTGTTCATCATCTTCTACATTTACACCCTGCGATTAGCTACGGAATCGCTAGCATTTTGTTGCGATTTTCTTGTAGCTAGATGACCTGCAGATTACAACTCACAAAAACAAACCATGAACGAAATAAGGTTAGCCCAGATTAACTAAAGACAACGCCACGAATTCAATGGTGGCCTCCGTTTGGCCTGAAAATGCTTGTAATGGGAGATACGGCGGAGGGACCTCCGAAGCCCTATCCATGGTAGTCCTTCGTTCCTGCACCAAACCTCATGAACGAACATTCTAAATCGTTCTAAACATCAGTATGAACAACAGTGTGTACACCAAATCCATTTATATCGCGTGAGTTAGAGGTTTTGAAATTTAAAACTTTTACCAAGTTGGTGTACGAGAAGGGGTGGTCTCTGAGATGCCTTGGGACCTTCTGAATGCTTCAAACGCCTGCTGGGAACCTCACAAGCATGAATGGATGATTAGACTTGATTGAAAATGGCTGTCACAAGGGTTTCGAGTTTGCCCTAGTTTTTTGAATTTTCTTTTGAAAGTTTGAGAGGTGTTCTTGAGGGTGCTCACCTGTCCCCTCGTGGCTGCAATATATCCTACATATATAAGGATTCATTAGGTCAAGTTTAGGGCTTGGGCCTTTGCTTGTGAAGTTCTTTTAAAATTTGAAGAAAATATAATTTTAAATCCTTCTATTTTGGATATTTCTTCACAAAACCATGCTAGCATGAACTTGGATCCTCATGGGGCTTCTCTTGGGCCTTTGGATGATTAAAAATAAAACCATATGATTTAATTCACCTACCTATTATTTTATTTCATTTATTTTGCCATTTAATTGAATAAAATTCAAATAAATGTAAATAAAAATGAGAAAAATGTGAACATGAGTTTAAAGGTCTTTATTTAAGTCATATGTATGTTTGAAATCCAAAATTTATGCCCATGGGCTCAAAAGATCAAACTCCTTCACTTTGCACTTCATGCATTTTCCTGAAATTTCCCAACTTTAGCAATGTGTGTCTCTCTCAATTTTAACTCTATAAAGGTTTTCTTGACCATTTTATAAAGCTCGAAATGTCCTCTAAAACCTCCTTTTGGTTTCATCTCAATTGAGTATATCATGTTCATGTTATGAGCTTTGAGAAAAAGGGACCTTTTGTTGTCTTTCAAAAGGACGTATAATGTTTTGGCGCATATCTCTCAAATGAAACAATTTTAGCCTTGACATGTGAGAGATAAAATTGTAGAGAACTCAATTTCCTTCAAAATGAGCTTTGGATGGGAAATTTCTGATGTTTCATGTGGAAGTTATGGCTGGTCAAAGTTGGGGTCGACTTTCTCCTTAAAACCCTAATTTAGAAACTTTTGGAATTGTTGATTTCTGATCTTTCCTTGATGAACCATGATCAATTCTTGATCAAATGGTGAATGATACTTCAAAATAAGGATGTTGACAAAAAACAGGAGTTTTAACTGTACTTTGACTACAGTTGACTTTTAGGTCAACTCAGTCGACTGTTTAATTTCTGAGCAATTGACTGAGCACTCTTGTGAATTGAAGCTTGAAACTTGGCATGAGGGCACTTTGAATCATATGAGGGATCATGTAATCCATTTGGGATATCAGAAGTTCAATTTCCTTGATTAAATCAGAAACCCTAATTTAGAGGTTGTTGTTTAGAGTGATTGCATGCTTTCTTCTTGTATGTCTTTGAGCATTTGAAAGTCAGGTGGACTGAAATATGAATAAATATGTTGGGCAAATTTTGGGGTATGACACTATGGATAGAGGTAAGCCATATGGTAGAGGAAATCCCAAAGCGGGTGATTGGAAGAGGCCTAGTGGGGGAGATTCTGGTGCTCCTGTTAGGTGCTACAACTATGGTGAGACTGGGCATAGAAGGAATGAGTGTAAGAGTGGGGAAAAGAAATGCTTCAAGTGTGGTAAGGCGGGTCATATTGCTTCTGATTGTAGGATGAAGATCATGACTTGCTACAATTGCGGCGAAGAGGGTCACATCAGTCCACAGTGCACTAAACCGAAAAAGAATCAGTCTGGTGGGAAGGTCTTTGCTTTGTCTGGGTCAGAGACTACTCCAGAAGATCGTCTTATTAAAGGTACGTGTTTCATCCATGACACACCTTTAGTTGCAATTATTGATACTGGAGCGACTCATTTGTTCATTTCATTGGATTGTGCTAAACGATTGGGATTAGAAATATCTGTTATTCATGGAAGTATGGTTATTGACACTCTTGCGTCGGGTTCAGTAACTACTTCTTCTGCTTGTTTGAACTTTCCTATTGACATATTTGGTAGAAAGTTTGGAATGGACTTAGTGTGCCTTCCGCTTGAACAACTTGACGTCATTTTGGGGATGAACTGGTTACAATTTAATCGAGTTCATATCGATTGTTTTAAGAAGACGGTTATCTTTCCTGAAGAGGTTAGTGTTGAGGATCTGACTATGTCGGTCAAACAGAAGAATTTGGCTGTCAATGATGGAGCGGTAGTATTTATGTTGTGCTCTTCAATGGAAGTGAAGGGGGAAGCTAAAACTGATGAGCTACGAGTAGTGAATGAGTATCCGGAAGTATTTCTAGAAGATGTTAGTGAGTTGCCACCTGAAAGAGAAGTCGAATTCGCCATAGAATTGAATCCTAGAACTAGTCCTGTGTCGATGGCATTGTATCGTATGTCGGCATCAGAATTGGCTGAACTGAAGAAACAGTTGGAAGAATTGTTGGAAAAGAAATTTATTCGTCCTAGTGCATCACCGAAGGGTGCACTGGTATTGTTGGTTAAGAAGAAAGAAGGTTCAATGAGGCTATGTGTTGATTATAGACAGCTGAACAAGGTGACAATCAAGAATCGATACCCTTTGCCGAGGATTGATGATTTGATGGATCAGTTAGTTGGAGCTTGTGTGTTTAGAAAGATTAATCTGAGGTCTGGATATCACCAAATTCGTGTGAAGGCAGAAGATATTCAGAAGACAGCATTCCGAACGAGGTACGAACATTGTGAATATTTTGTTAAGCCGTTTGGTGTTACTAATGCACCTGGTGTTTTCATGGAGTATATGAACAGAATATTTCACCCGTATCTTGACAAGTTCGTGGTAGTGTTCATTGATGACATTCTAATTTACTCGAAGAGTGACTAAGAACATGCAGAGCATTTAAGAGTGGTATTGGAGCTATTGAAGGAGAAGAAGTTGTATGCGAAATTGTCTAAATGTGAATTCTGGTTGAAGGAAGTAAGTTTTCTTGGCCATGTAATTTCGAAGAATGGTATTGCGGTGGATCCTACGAAGGTAGAAGCGATATCTCAGTGGGAGACGCCGAAGAATGCTTCAGAGATTCGTAGTTTTCTTGGTCTGGCAGGTTACTATAGGAAGTTCGTTGAGGGATTCTCAAAGTTGGCGTTGCCAATGACTAAGTTAACAAGGAAAGGACAAGTATTTGTATGGGATTCATAATGTGAGAAGGGTTCTCAAGAATTGAAGAAGAGATTGACAAGTGCTCTGATCTTAATTTTGCCTAATCTAGCGAAGTCTTTCAATGTGTACTATGATGCTTCACTGATGGGTTTAGGTGGTGTTTTGATGCAAGATAAGCAGGTAGTGGCTTATGCTTCAAGACAGTTGAAAATTCATGAAAGGAATTATCCGACTCATGATTTGGAATTGACGGCTGTGGTATTTGTGTTAAAGCTATGGAGACATTATCTTTATGGTTCTCGATTTGAGGTATTCAGCGACCATAAGAGTCTGAAGTATCTCTTCGATCAGAAAGAGCTTAATATGAGGCAGAGACGATGGTTAGAATTTCTGAAAGACTATGATTTCGGTTTGAATTACCATCCTGGTAAAGCAAACGCTGTTGCTGATGCATTGAGTAGGAAGTCATTACATATGTCTATGGTAATGGTGTGATAATTGGATTTAATTGAGCAATTCTGAGATTTGAGTTTAGTATGTGAAAGTACTTCTAATAGTGTTAAGTTGGGAATGCTGAAGTTGACTAATAGTATTCTTGAGGAAATTAGAAACGGGAAGAAATCTGATGGTGGCTTGGTAGATAAGTTGACATTGATTAACCAAGGTCAAGGAGGTGAATTCCGAATTGACGAGAATGGTGTTATGAGGTTTGGAGAACGAGTGTGTGTGCCCGATGTTGCTAAGATCAGAAAGAGTATTCTGGAAGAAGGACACCGAAGTGGATTGAGTATTCATCCTAGTGCTACCAAGATGTATCATGATTTGAAGAAGTTGTTTTGGTGGCATAGAATGAAGAAGGAAATTGTCGAGTTTGTTTATGCTTGCTTAATTTGTCAAAAGTCGAAATTTGAGCATCAGAAACCGTCTGGATTGATGGAGCCATTGTTTGTTCTGGATTGGAAGTGGGATGGAATTTCTATGGACTTTGTATCTGGTTTACCTAGGAAGGCCAAGAATTGTGATTCTATCTGGGTTATTGCGGACAGGTTGACGAAATCTGCTCACTTTATACCAATAAGAATGGATTATCCGATGGAGAAGTTGGCTCAGTTGTATGTTGAGAAGATAGTGAGTTTGCATGGTGTTCCGGCTAGTATTGTGTCGGATAGAGACCCGAGGTTTACTTCTAAGTTCTGGACAGGATTGCAAGAAGCCTTAGGTACTAAGTTGAGGTTAAGTTCTGCTTATCATCCGCAGACAAATGGTCAGACGGAGAGAACGATTCAATCGTTAGAGAATTTGTTGCGAGCTTGTGTATTGCAGAAAGGTGGTGCTTGGGATAGTTATTTACCTTTGATTGAGTTTACCTACAACAATAGTTATCATTCGAGTATTGGTATGGCTCCGTTTGAGGCATTGTATGGTAGAAGGCGTAGAACACCGTTGTGTTGGTACGAATCCGGAGAAAGTGCGGTGGTTGGACCGGAGATTGTGCAACAAACTACAAAAAAGATCAAGATGATTCAGGAGAAGATGAGAGCTTCTCAGAGTCGTCAGAAAAGTTATCACGACAAAAGAAGAAAGGATATTGAATTTAAGGAAGGAGATCATGTATCCATGCGAGTTACTCCGATGACTAGCATTGGGAGAGCCTTGAAGTCGAAGAAGTTAACTCCGCGTTTCATTGGTCCATTTCAGATTACTAAGAAAATTGGGAAGGTTGCTTATCAAATTGATTTACTGTCGGCACTCGCTAATTTGCAAGATGTATTCCATGTATCCCAGTTGAGGAAATACATTGCAGACCCATCTCATGAGATTCAGGTAGATGATATACAGGTGCGAGATAATCTGACTGTAGAGGCATTACCTATGAGGATTGAAGATCGTAAAGTGAAGCAGTTGCGAGGTAAAGAGATAGCAACGGTGAAAGTGGTTTGGGGAGGACCAGCCGGTGGAAATGTTACGTGGGAGTTAGAGAGCCAGATGAAGGACTCTTACCCGGAACTTTTCGTCTACGGTATGTTTTCGAGGACGAAAACTCTTTTAGTGGGGGAGAGTTGTAACACCCGTATTTTTTGAAGGATAGAAAAACACTTAGAAAGGGGGGGGGGTTTGAATAAGTGTAGCTTTAAAAACTTGACAGATAAAAATAAATTGCACAGTTATTTTTATCCTGGTTCGTTGTTAACTAAACTACTCCAGTCCACCCCCGCAGAGATGATTTACCTCAACTGAGGATTTAATCCACTAATCGCACGGATTACAATGGTTCTCCACTTAGTCAGCAACTAAGTCTTCCAGAGTCTTCTGATCACACACTGATCACTCCAGGAACAACTGCTTAGATACCCTCTAAGACTTTCTAGAGTATTCTGATCCACACGATCACTCTAGTTACAACCTGCTTAGATACCCTCTAAGACTTCCTAGAGTATTCTGATCCACACGATCACTCTAGTTCCTTACAACTTAATGTAATCAATTCTAAGAGTATTACAATTGCTTCTTAAAAGCTATAATCACAAACTGTGATATTTCTCTTAACGTTTAAGCTTAATCTCACTAATATATTACAACAGCAATGTAGTGAGCTTTGATGAAGATGAAGATTCTGAGCTTTGAATAGAACAGAGTTTCAGCAAGTTAATATGAGTTATTTTGTTCAGAATCGTTAACCTTGCTTCTCATCAGAACTTCATATTTATAGGCGTTGGAGAAGATGACCGTTGAGTGCATTTAATGCTTTGCGTGTTCCGTACAGCATCGCATTTAATGTTATACGCTTTTGTCAACTACCTCGAGCCTTGTTCACGCTGTGTCTACTGACGTTGCCTTTAATAGCTTTTAACGTTCCTTTTGTCAGTCAGCGTAGCTTGCCACTTGTACTTCCTTCTGATCTGATGTTTGTGAATACAACGTTTGAATATCATCAGAGTCAAACAGCTTGGTGCAAAGCATCTTCTGATCTTCTGACCTTGAAGTGCTTCTGTGCGTGATACCATCAGAACTTCAGTGCTTCTGATCTCATGTTCTTCTGATGCTTCCATAGACCCATGTTCTGATTCTGCTTCGACCATCTTCTGATGTCTTGCCAGACCATGTTCTGATGTTGCATGCTGAACCCTTTGAGACAAAGCTTCTGAGCGCTGAATTATGCATACTCTTTATATATATTTCCTGAAAAGGAAATTGCATTGGATTAGAGTACCATATTATCTTAAGCAAAATTCATATTATTGTTATCATCAAAACTAAGATAATTGATCAGAACAAATCTTGTTCTAACAATCTCCCCCTTTTTGATGATGACAAAAACATATATAAATGATATGAATTTGCGATCAGAAAGAGCAGACGGCAAAAGACAAATTACACAGCTATAGCATAAGCATATGAATATGTCTCCCCCTGAGATTAACAATCTCCCCCTGAGATAAATAATCTCCCCCTGAAATAAATACTCGAAGAACTTTAATAAAAGACTTCCCTGATTATTTCGGTAGAGACGATCACATAAGCTTCTGTCTTCAGAGAATTCATAGCTTCTGACTTCTGCTTCCATTGGACAGCTTCAGAACTAGAATTTCTTTAGATCCCTAGAACACTCACAGCTTCTGATTCCTGCTTCCATCTAGGACAGCTTCAGAACTTGAATTTCTTTGATCTTCAGAACATTCACAGCTTCTGATTTCTGCTTCCATTTAGGACAGCTTCAGAACTTGAATTTCTTTGATCTTCAGAACATTCACAGCTTCTGATTTCTGCTTCCGTTTAGGACAGCTTCAGAACTTGAGTTTTCTGGATCTTTAGAACATTCACAGCTTCTGATTTCTGCTTCCCTCGGATAGCTTCAGAGCTTTGAATTTCTACCAACATCACTTCATGCTAGATTTGTACCAGAACATTGTTGAATGTACCAGAGCATCATCAGAGCATCTCTACATCCTGAAATGTTACAGAACAAAAACTAAACGACAAAAGTCAGCATGAACGAGTCAGAACATAAAATGTATATTAGAACACATGATATGTATCAGAGCCATATAGGCTAAAATAATGTATCAGAGCAAATAGAATTTTGTTAGAGCAAATAGACAAATATGGATCAAATTCTATTATCAGTGCTTCTGATTTATTCTTCTTTCTTGCTTCTGATTTCTGAAGCTTGACAGCACTTAGCTTGCTTCAGTTTCCATGAGCTTATTCTTTTTACAGAATAACACTTCTTATGGTTTTGCTTCTTGTGTTTGCTTTGAAGATTCTCTTCACTTCTTTATACCTGCAAAACACTTAAACCATATAGAACTTGCAGTTCTTGTTAGTAAATGTGTGGGAGCTTTACCCAGCAACTGATATATTAATCAAATCATTTATCATTTATCTTCTCCCCCTTTTTGTCATAACATCAAAAAGCATATTTCAAAAGATTCAGATGAATAAAACGACAAATAAAATCACTGGAGTGTAAAAACAAAGAAACTTTTCATTGATAATCAAAAGATATTACATGAGAAGATGTTTAACAAGCAGATGCAACAAGGAAAGAAAACTACTAAGACCAAAGACTAAGACCCTAGCTAAGACAAAATCTGTGCCAGCATGTCTTGAACCCTGTCATTAGTTGCAGTTTTCCTTGCCATGAAGGAGTGAAACGCATCATTGACTGCTTCTTGGACTTCCAGGCGAGGGGTCAGGGAGACTTGATTCTGATGCAGATCTTCCACAATCTTTATCAGAGACAACATTCTCAGCAGGTGAAAATGAAGAGATTTCTTTGGAATGGGTTGAGGGAGAGGAAAGGTTAGATGAGGAGGAAGTTGAGTCTAGAAAGTAAAAAGATGAGGAAGAAGATGGAGATGATGGAGGGCTTTCACCAGGGGGTTGAAACACACGTCTAGAATAGTTTCCAGATAACTTTGCTTCGAATGGATTCACCTTGAGAGGGTCATAGGTGATCTTTATCTTTTTGGGTTTGGAAGAAGATGTTTCAACAGCTTTTCTCTTTTTGTTTTGATCATTTTCATGGTTTCCTGGGCTTGATGAAGAGTTCATGATGGATTTGCAGATAATGAACAGCTAGGGTTTGATATGAATGCAAAAAGATAGAGAAGGAACACAAGGACAGAGTGTAATAGAGAAAATATAAGAGGGAAGGAGAAGCGATTGAAGAATTTTTAAAAGAAAATAAAATGAAACAAATGATGGATAGCATTTAATGTTACGTGACATGAGGAGAGATAATAAAGACAAATGAGGTGACTAGCACAGTTACCTATGGTCGGCGTCCCTTCAACTGCACGCGCGCTTATCCATGAACAGTAACGACAGGTTTACCATCCCGAGATAAAACGTTACAGCTGTTTTGCTTTAAAAGAGGTTCTGAATCAACTTAGACAATGAAACGTTAGTAATAACCGAATCATAATTTCTAAAAGATTTCAATCAGAACTTCTGATTAAAAAAATCCACATTCATTTCAGAAGATACTCATACGTAAGAACTTCTCATCTTCTCATTCTGGGCATAAATCCATACTGATGTTTTTCAGAATGAACTTAAACCTATCTTCAGCCAGGGGTTTTGTAAAGATATCAGCCCATTGATGGTCTGTATCCACAAAGTTTAAAGATATAACACCCTTCTGAACATAGTCCCTTATGAAATGATGTTTAATCTCAATATGTTTAGCCTTTGAATGAAGAATAGGATTCTTAGATAAACATATAGCAGAAGTATTATCACAGAATATAGGAATGTTATTCTCATATATCTGATAATCTTCTAACTGACTCTTCATCCAGAGCATCTGTGTACTGCAACCAGCAGCAGCGACATATTCTGCTTCTGTTGTTGATAGAGCAATAGTTGCTTGCTTCTTGCTATACCAGGAGATCAAATGACTTCCAAGAAATTGGCAACTTCCTGAAGTACTCTTTCTTTCAATTCTGTCTCCAGCATAGTCAGCATCGCAGAATCCTACTAAGTTGTATTCTTTAGATTTTCTGTAAACTAAGCCAACATTAGTAGTACCTTTCAGATACCTTAGAATTCTCTTAACAGCAGTTAAATGAGATTCTCTAGGATCTGATTGGAATCTAGCACACAAACAAACACCGAACAGAATGTCAGGTCTAGAAGCAGTCAAATATAGAAGAGATCCAATCATACCTCTGTATAACTTCTGATCTACCTTCTTACTTACCTCATCCTTACCTAGGATGCATGTTGGATGCATAGGAGTTTTGGCTTCTTTGCAGTCTAGAAGATTAAACTTCTTCAGAAGTTCCTTCACATACTTGGTTTGGTGAACATACGTTCCTTCTGATGTTTGATTTATTTGTATTCCAAGGAAATACTTGAGTTCTCCCATCATGCTCATTTCAAACTCAGCCTGCATAGACTCAGCAAACTCCTTTCCAAGTGTAGCATTAGATGTTCCAAAAATAATATCATCTACATATATTTGACAAATTAAAATATCCCTTTTAAAGGTTTTACAAAAGAGAGTAGTGTCCACTTTTCCTCTAGTGAAACCATTATCCAGAAGGAAAGAACTTAAGCGTTCATACCAAGCTCTGGGAGCTTGTTTCAATCCATACAACGATTTCTTTAGTTTAAAAACATGATTAGGAGACATAGAGTCTTCAAAACCAGGAGGTTGATGGACATAAACTTCTTCATCTATATAACCATTTAAGAAGGCACTCTTAACATCCATCTAATAGAGAGTGATGTTATGTTGAGTGGCAAATGAAATTAATAGACGAATAGATTCTAACCTGGCCACTGGTGCAAAGGTTTCTGTATAGTCAATCCCTTCTTGCTGACTATAACCCTGAGCCACCAGTCTGGCTTTGTTCCTTACCACTTCACCTTTCTCACTGAGCTTGTTTCTGAAGACCCATTTTGTACCTATTATATTGAATCCATCTGGTCTAGGAACAAGATCCCAAACATCATTCCTTGTAAACTGATTCAGTTCTTCTTGCATAGCAATTATCCAGTCTGGATCTTCTAGAGCATGATCAACAGAAGTTGGCTCGATCAAAGATACAAGGCCTAATTGACAGTCTGCATTGTTCTTAAGGAATGCTCATGTTCTGATTGGATCATCCTTCTTTCCAAGAATGACATCTTCTGAATGACCAGAGATGAGTCTGGATGATCTTCTGACAGATGGTTCTTCAGAAATGCTTAGATTCTCCAGAGAAGCTGATACTTGATCTTCAGATTCTTTGCTTCTGAGAAGCTCTGCTTCTGATGCGTTGCTTCTTGGCTCAACAACTTCTGATATATCAATATCACAATCTGCAAAATTATCAAACTGCTTTGGTTTTTTAGAACCAAGCTTATCATCAAACCTGATATTGATTGATTCTTCCACAATCAATGTTTCAGTATTGTATACTCTGTAGCCTTTTGAGCGTTCAGAATATCCAAGAAGGAAACATTTTTGTGCTTTGGAATCAAACTTACCAAGATGATCTTTAGTGTTCAGAATAAAGCATACACATCCAAAAGGATGGAAATATGAAATGTTGGGCTTTTTATTCTTCCACAATTCATAAGGAGTCTTATTTAGAATAGGTCTGATAGAGATTCTATTCTGAATATAGCATGCAGTGTTTATTGCTTCTGCCCAGAAATGCTTAGCCATATTGGTTTCATTGATCATGGTTCTGGCCATTTCTTGCAGAGTCCTATTCTTTCGTTCTACAACTCCATTTTGCTGTGGAGTTCTAGGACAAGAGAAATCATGGGCAATACCATTTTCTTTGAAGAATTCTTCAAAGGATCTGTTCTCAAATTCACCACCATGATCACTTCTGACCTTTATGATTTTACACTCTTTTTCAGATTGAATCTGAATGCAGAAATCAAAGAACACTGAATGAGACTCATCCTTGTGTTTCAAGAATTTTACCCACGTCCAGCGGCTATAATCATCTACGATGACTAATCCATATTTCTTCCCTCTGACAGATGCTGTTTTGACTGGGCCAAACAGATCAATGTGCAAGAGTTCTAATGGCCTTGAGGTAGAAACAACATTCTTGGACTTGAATGCAGGTTTGGAGAACTTGCCCTTCTGACATGCTTCACAAAGAGCATCTGATTTGAATTTCAGATTAGGGAGTCCTCTGACAAGATCCAGTTTGTTAATCTGAGAAATCTTTCTCAAACTAGCATGACCTAATCTTCTGTGCCAGACCCACTGCTCTTCAGAAACAGACATAAGACAAGTCACCTTCTGACTCATAAGATCTTGCAGATCTGTCTTATAAATGTTGTTCTTCCTCTTGCCTGTAAATAGGATTGAGCCATCCTTCTGATTTACAGCCTTGCAAGACTTTTGATTAAAGATTATATCATAACCATTGTCACTCAATTGACTGATAGATAAGAGGTTATGTGTTAATCCTTCTACAAGAAGTACATTAGAAATGGAAGGAGAGTTACCAGACTTTATAGTTCCAGAGCCAATTATCTTGCCCTTCTGATCTCCTCCAAACTTGACTTCCCCTCCAGACTTAAGCACCAGGTCTTGGAACATAGACCTTCTTCCTGTCATGTGTCGTGAGCATCCAGAGTCCAGGTACCACGACATGTTGTGCTTTGTCCTTTTTGCAGCCAAGGATATCTCTTCAGAATCTGATTCTGATGTAGATTCTGATCCGTCATCTTCTGTCCCCATCAGCGCACAGTTAGCCTGCTCATCTTCAGAGTCTGAATCATCTTCTGACTCATCCCAGGTTGCCATAAGACCTTTCTTCTTATGAAACTTCTTCTTGGGATTTTCCTTCTGAAGTTTTGGACATTCATTCTTGAAGTGTCCAGGCTCATTGCATTCATAGCACATGACCTTCTTCTTGTCAAATCTTCTGTCATCAGAAGATTCTCCACGTTCAAATTTCTTTGAACTTCTGACGCCTCTGAACTTCCTTTGCTTGTTCTTCCAGAGTTGATTTAGCCTTCTGGAGATCAAGGATAGTTCATCTTCTTCTTCAGATTCTGATTCTCCAGGATCTTCTTCTCTAGCCTGAAAAGCGTTAGTGCATTTCATGATATTGGATTTTAATGCAATAGACTTACCTTTCTTTTGAGGCTCGTTTGCATCCAGTTCAATTTCATGACTCCTCAGGGCACTGATCAGCTCTTCCAAAGAGACTTCATTTAGATTCTTCGCAATCTTAAATGCAGTCACCATAGGACCCCATCTTCTGGGTAAGCTTCTGATGATCTTCTTTACGTGATCAGCCTTTGTGTATCCCTTGTCAAGAACTCTCAATCCAGCAGTAAGAGTTTGAAATCTTGAAAACATCTTTTCAATGTCTTCATCATCCTCCATCTTGAAGGCTTCATACTTCTGGATTAAAGCGAGAGCTTTAGTCTCCTTGACTTGAGCATTTCCTTCATGAGTCATTTTCAAGGACTCATATATGTCATAGGCCGTTTCCCTGTTAGATATCTTCTCATACTCAACATGAGAGATAGCATTCAGCAAAACAGTTCTGCATTTATGATGATTCCTGAAAAGCTTCTTCTGATCATCACTCATTTCTTGCCTTGTCAGCTTTACGCCACTGGCATTTACTGGATGTTTGTAACCATCCACCAGAAGATCCCATAGATCACCATCTAGACCAAGAAAGTAACTTTTCAGTTTATCTTTCCAGTATTCAAAGTTTTCACCATCAAATACCGGCGGTCTAGTATAACCATTGTTACCGTTGTGTTGCTCAGCAGAGCCAGATGTAGGTGTAGACTTTGCAGTTTTATCAGCCATCTTTTACTGAAGCGTTTTTCTCTTCCTGAATCTTTTCTAAACACGGTTAAGTGCTTGCACCTTAGAACCGGCGCTCTGATGCCAATTGAAGGATAGAAAAACACTTAGAAAGGGGGGGGGGGGTTTGAATAAGTGTAGCTTTAAAAACTTGACAGATAAAAATAAATTGCACAGTTATTTTTATCCTGGTTCGTTGTTAACTAAACTACTCCAGTCCACCCCCGCAGAGATGATTTACCTCAACTGAGGATTTAATCCACTAATCGCACGGATTACAATGGTTCTCCACTTAGTCAGCAACTAAGTCTTCCAGAGTCTTCTGATCACACACTGATCACTCCAGGAACAACTGCTTAGATACCCTCTAAGACTTTCTAGAGTATTCTGATCCACACGATCACTCTAGTTACAACCTGCTTAGATACCCTCTAAGACTTCCTAGAGTATTCTGATCCACACGATCACTCTAGTTCCTTACAACTTAATGTAATCAATTCTAAGAGTATTACAATTGCTTCTTAAAAGCTATAATCACAAACTGTGATATTTCTCTTAACGTTTAAGCTTAATCTCACTAATATATTACAACAGCAATGTAGTGAGCTTTGATGAAGATGAAGATTCTGAGCTTTGAATAGAACAGAGTTTCAGCAAGTTAATATGAGTTATTTTGTTCAGAATCGTTAACCTTGCTTCTCATCAGAACTTCATATTTATAGGCGTTGGAGAAGATGACCGTTGAGTGCATTTAATGCTTTGCGTGTTCCGTACAGCATCGCATTTAATGTTATACGCTTTTGTCAACTACCTCGAGCCTTGTTCACGCTGTGTCTACTGACGTTGCCTTTAATAGCTTTTAACGTTCCTTTTGTCAGTCAGCGTAGCTTGCCACTTGTACTTCCTTCTGATCTGATGTTTGTGAATACAACGTTTGAATATCATCAGAGTCAAACAGCCTGGTGCAAAGCATCTTCTGATCTTCTGACCTTGAAGTGCTTCTGTGCGTGATACCATCAGAACTTCAGTGCTTCTGCTCTCATGTTCTTCTGATGCTTCCATAGACCCATGTTCTGATTCTGCTTCGACCATCTTCTGATGTCTTGCCAGACCATGTTCTGATGTTGCATGCTGAACCATTTGAGACAAAGCTTCTGAGCGCTGAATTATGCATACTCTTTATATATATTTCCTGAAAAGGAAATTGCATTGGATTAGAGTACCATATTATCTTAAGTAAAATTCATATTATTGTTATCATCAAAACTAAGATAATTGATCAGAACAAATCTTGTTCTAACATTTTTAAATTATTAGATAAATTGAATTTTGGTTAATTATTTAATTAAAATTTAGTTTATGAATATCTTTGAAAATAATGGAAGAAATGAATAAGAAGAGAATATTGGACTTTTGGGAGTGTGAGGTATAATTGGTGGGTGTATGGAGTAAAAAGCTCTACACTTAGTCCTAATTATATTATTATTTCATTATTGAGAAAAATAGAAAAGAAAGGAGCAAGAGAAGGTTGGGAGAAAAGATTTTATCGTAGAAGTGAGAAGAGCAAAGGAAGGAAGAAAAACCCCAAAGTTCAAGGATCAATTCAAGAACCTCCATCAAGGTAAGGGGAGACTTTTCCTTTTAGTATATCTTATGTGATCTTAAGTGATAGGTAGATTGATGTATGGTTTGGTTCAATTAGATATTGGGATTGTTAGGTTAGGGTGTTATAATTTAGATTAAATTGATGAAATTTGCATGAAATATTGGTTAATAATGAGTTTAATCGATGTTTGATAGTGTATGATTGAATGTATGATGATTGTATGCCTGTATCTGATGTCTGGAACCGATTTCGGATGATGGATGTGTGAAATCGCAGGTCTGTCGCAGACCTGAGATTCTGAGAAATCGCACGTCTTCTAAGCGGAGCTAGGCTCGCTAAGCGGAGGTTGTGTGCGTCGTTCAGGCTCGCTAAGCAGAGATAGTCTGCTAAGCGGCGGTCCAAGGTAGTTCGCTACTGGAAAGCGTGCCAGAGGGTCATTCAGCGGACCCTGTTATACAATATTTTTCCAAACTTTGAAAAATTATAACTTTTGAACAGTGTATCCTTTCTTAGTGCCGTTTTGGGCATTGTAAAGGTAATTAAATGTTTTATATGATGAACGATGAATATGGGTAGTGGCCCGACTTTATATTTTTTTAAAACTCGATTTAATTACTTGGTGAGAATTAAGCATTGTGTGCATATGAAATAGGTGTGACAATGTATTTGATATGGTGGTGAATTGGTTGTGATTATTATTATGATTGTGATAAATGCAAGGCTATTTGAATGATGTTGAAAACATGTACATACTTATTCGGTGATGTGGTGCTGAGATGAGTTGTTCATCGTGATCGGTGATATTTTTAAGTATGTTATGTGTGTTCATTCATTCATATGCATTCGGTGATGGATCCCAGTGATGTTTGGATCGATGGTGGACATAATTCCCATTGTGCGGAATTTGTGTTGGTGGGCCGTATCTCGATGAGGCGTAGATCGGTCAGGTGGATTAATTCCACGGTTTACTGGTACCACATGCATAGTGTCAGTTGAGTCATGTGCATTTTGTCATAACATGATTGAATGGATTCAGTGTTATGTGGTGTAATCTATTATTGTATGAATTGATGAATAATAGTTGTGAATCTGAATATGTATGATTGGGTGAACGGTATATTATGATGCTTGTTGTTTATGAATTGCATAATATTTACTAACTGAGAATGAGACTCATCCTTACATGTTGTTATTTTCAGATTAAGGATAGCGGCGTTACGACTTGGTGAGGATTAGCTCATGAGTCAGTGTGTCTAGTTTAGCGTCAGGTGTCATGCTCTAATATTGTAACACTGGGGACGCGAGTTTAATCATTTATGTCTTATGACTTTATTGCTTTATTTTGAGTATTGATGGATATAGTTTTGAAGGTGTTGGACTATTCAGTATAATTGTTTTTCCGCTGTGTTAGCATGAGTTACTATGAATTATGATGAAACTCCTTAGTGTTTGCATGACTATGACGTATGATTTTTGTTTTAAAATTTGAAAATGTGACACCCTTGTTCCATGTTACTCTGATATATTTATTTAAATTGCCGCAGGGTTTAGAAGGGTGTTACACAATCAAAATACTTATCAGGGAGGGGCACCTCAAACAACATGCTAAAAAGCAAGAGACTCCCCAAGAAACAAAGACGAGGGCCGAAGAAAAACCTCCCGCCGAGGCACATTCACACTACAGGTTGCTATGAGCGTCACCTGGCCAGAGGACTTTACTTTCTTGATTGGGCCAACACCTTTACGTTTCCCATAGCCCATGGGAGTCGTTTCTGTCCACGATGGTCATATCTGAAGAAGGTTTTAACAAACTCACAATGGTTTCGGTCAAACGAAAATTCGAGGAACTCATATCGGCCAGCTCGGGCAAGACAACCACGCGCGACCTCATCAAAGGGAGTTCTGTACCCATTTCATTTTGTAAAGAAGAGCTCCCCGATGGTGCCCCCAATTCCATTAATCCGCTGCTCATCTGTGCCATGATGGCCAACTTTGATGTCCCGTGCATTCTGGTCGAAAAGGACAGTTCCGTTGACATCATGTAATCCCAATAGTTCACCACTTTACAACTGGATGAGAGTTATCTCACCCCGTACATAGGATCAGACTTTCAAGGGTTCAACGACATTGTTACTAATCTGTGGGGTTTCGTAGAACTAATTGTATCGATCGGGGCAGCTGAAACGGCCAAGGCCATAAAGGTCCAATTCTTGGTAATCGACTGCCCGTCCATATATCAATGCATCTTCGGGTGACCAACCTTGGCTGAATTAGTCGTTGTGTCCTCCACCGTCTACCTCAAGATGAAATATTATACAGCTAAAGGATAAGTAGCCACCCTACACTGAGACGTTGAGGCAGCTCGGAGGTGTTTCGAGGAATCCGCCAAAGACCTCAATTTCATAAAAGTCGCTCCTTGGTGGGAGGCGAAGCTACCACTGCCCACCAACTCTGAGGTACCCAAGGTGCTGCCGCGTATAGATATCGTCGATCTGGACAGTCGTTTTTGCAGGGAAGCAGAAGGGAGACCGAAGGCAAAGAAATCCTTGACAAACACGATCGAGGACATTTTACGCCCTATCCCAGATGGAGACTTCAAGCTCGTACCACTCGGAGAAGACCCAAGCAAAGGGGTCAAGATCGGAACCAACCTACATGACTTGGCTAGGAAGCAGTTTAAGGCATGCCTAGGAGAAAATGTTGATCTGTTTGCCAGGAATGCTGCAGAGATTCCTGATTTCAACCCTGAGATTGCCTGCCACCACCTAACAATTGACCCGGCATGCAAGGTTGTTGCGCAGAGAAGAAGGAAGCAATCCTCTAAGAAAATGGTTGCGACCGAGTTAGCTGTTAAAGACTTTTTAGAGGCAAATTTTATTTCGAAGGCCGAGTATACTACTTGGCTGTCCAACATTGTAATTGTCAAAAAGAATAATGGAAAATGGCGCATGTGTACTGATTATACCGATCTCAATAGGGCTCGTCCTAAAGATGCATATCCGCTACCGGACATATATAAACTAGTAGATAATTCTGCCAGTTTTAAATTATTGTCGTTTATGGATACATATTCGAGATACAATCAAATCCCCATGGCCAAGGCTGGCAAAAAATACACAGCCTTCATGACAGAATCGGGGAACTATTACTATAATGTAATGCCTTTCGATCTGAAAAATGTCGGGGCAACTTACTAACGGATGATGAATAAAGTATTCCAGGGAGAAATCGGAGACATGCTTGAAGTATACATGAACGATATGATCGTCAAATCCCATGAGGAAACCGATCAAGCGCTCCACCTTAAAAAGGTCTTCGAACAGGCCAGAGAATGTAAAATGAGATTTAACTCCGAAAAGTGCACATTCGGTGTCCGAGCAGGTAAATTCCTCGATTTCTATCTAACAGAACGAGGAATTGAGGCTAATCCAAACAAGTGTAGAGATTTTTCTGAATTCTCTACGCCGAACTTAAAGAAATCCACCCAATCGTTGAACGACATGCTTACGTCGTTGTCCCGTTTCGTGGCCAAGTCGGCCCAGCACGCTCTTCCTTTGTTCAAACTTTTGCAAAGAGGCTACATTTGAATGGACAGATGAGTGCGAACAAGCCCTCATCCACCTTAAACACGCCTTATCACGACCACTTGTCCTATCCAGACTAGACACTGATGAAGTCTTATACTTGTATCTAGCCGTAGCAGCGGAGGCCGTCAGTGCTTCCCTCATCAGAGAAACCCAAAAGGGGCAGAAGCCTATATACTTCACCAGCAAGGCACTCCATGGCCCATAGCTCAGGTATCAACAGATAGAGAAAATCGCACTGGCCCTGATCAACACAGCGAGGAGGCTTAGACATTATTTCCTGGCGCACACCATAATAGTACGGATCGACCAACCCATAAAACATCTGCTCGGGCGTTCGGATATGGTCGGACGAATGCTCCGCTGGTTGCTAGAGCTGTCTGAGTTTGACATAAGGTATGAAGGAAGAAAAGCATTAAAGGCGCAAGCCCTATCCAACTTTGTAGCCAAGATGACCTTCACCGAGTCATCGGTCGACAATGCCTGGAAGTGGGTCATCTATGTAGACGACGCGTCCAGCACGATCGAAAGTGGGGCGGGCATAATCCTAAAGAACGGAGAAGGGACATTAATAGAGGTATCTCTTTCCTTATCCTTCCCCACTTCAAACAACAAAGCAGAATATGAGGCTCTCCTTGCACGGTTACACCTAGCCGAGGACATAGGTGTCGAGGAGATTGAAATATTTACAGACTCTCAACTCGTCGCATCACAAGTGTATAGAGAGTACCAGGTCAAAAACGATAATGCCGCAGAATATCTGAGCTTGGTCCGGAAAAGGATAGTTCGGTTCATGTCGGTCAAAGTAAGACACGTCCTCCGAGAGCATAATACTCGGGCAGACGTTATGTACAACTCGCCAACACCAGAAAGAAAGGCGGAAACAAATCTATAATCTAAGAAGTCCTACCCCGACCCAGTATTGAGGTATCGACCATGGTCGTGGACGTAAATACGATCGGGGACGCCACTTGCTGGATGACAGTGGTGTATAACTACTTAGCAAGCAAACTTCTACCAGAAGACCCCAAGGATGTCGCCATCGTCAGGAGGAGAGCTTGCTCTTACATGTTGGTCGAAGGCCAGCTGTATCGTAGGGGATTCTCCATTCCTCTCCTCAAATGTATCACAAAAGCAAAATCCCCCACGTCTTGCGAGAGATACATGAGGGGATAAACGCTCAGCACTTAGGAGGGAGATCACTCTCCCGGAAGGCACTACGAGATGGGTATTACTGGCCCACCATGCATCAAGACGCCACAGAACACATAAAAAGTGCGATGAATGCCATCGCTTCGGGGACATGCACCTGGTCCCTCGAATGAACTCAAATCCTTATCATCACCGTGGTCGTTCGCCTGGTGGGGCATGGACCTCCTCAGTCCCTTCGTCACCAGCTCTAATCAAAACAAGTACCTTATAGTTATCGTCGACTACTTCACTAAGTGGATCGAGGTAGAGCCGCTAACCAAAATAACCGCATAAAACGTACTTCGTTTCTACAAAAGAAACATACTTTCCCAGTTTGGGGTACCTCTAACTATCATCGCCGATAACAGAACTCAGTTTACCGATAAAAACTTCCAAGACTTCGTCACGAAGTTGGGGACTATACAACATTTCGCTTCTGTCGAACATCCCCAGACTAACGACCAGGCAGAGGCCACGAATAAAGTAATCTTAAGGGGCCTCAAAAGGAGACTCGACGAAATCAAAAGGAGGTGGGTCGAGGAACTACACAACGTCCTCTAGGCCTACCGAACTATGCCCCACTCGACCACTAGGGAAACTCCTTTTTTTATTAACATAGGCCCGGAGGCCATAATACCTATTGAGATGTACGAGCCTACCAGACGGACATAAGAGCCTTTGGACGAAGAAATGAACGACAAAGCCGTCAGAGAAGAGCTCAACCTGGTCGAAGAAGTCCAGTCATGCGCTGCTCTTCGCGAAGCATCACACAAGCAACACAAGCAGAAGATAGCTCTAAGATATGACATGAAAGTCACCAAACTAGAGTTCGAAGTAGGCAGTTTAGTACTTAAGAGAAATCACAAAGATTCTCGAGAAGGAAAACTAGCTGCAAACAAGGAAGGCCCCTATCGCGTCCGAGCAAAAACGGGAAATAGGGCTTATTACTTAGATAACTTACAAGGAGAAGAACTTGCTCGACCATAGAACGCTGAAAAGATAAAATAATATTACAGCTAGAGCTAAACACACCCTAACGGGGAGCGCTCACAGTTACAGGTGCGGCCTGGAAACAAGCCTAGCACCTCTTGTTGAAACGAAAAGACAAGAGTCTTCTCTTTTAATTGAGCAGAAACTTGATCCTTCAGTGGACACGCAGTGGGATTCGGACCCTAAGACAACGGAGTCTAAGACTCACCTCGGCCTGGCACATGACCCCCGGCAATCGACCAAGTTCCCTGTCCTAGTCATATAAGAGCAAAAACATAAACAAAATAGAATAAAACATTCACCACGTTATAAATAGAAGAATAACTGATACATAAAAGGGTCGAAGACCCCATGAGTGTGCCCGTCACCAAGCCATTACGACTGGGACGGTATATTGTAATTACATAACCAAAGGGGGGCATACCCCCATCATTAAACAAATCAAAAAACATGGCACGCAGGCCAAGCACTTTAACAAAAATCAATAAAACACAATCAAAATGTTTCATCCATCTGCACAACTGAGTTCTCCTGGCTAGTAGACTCATCCACTCCGCTCCCATCCGCGAAATTCGGAGATACGATCCAACCATCGTCAATCCTATGGAGAGGCCCAGTAACTTTAGTCACCAACTCCACCCCTGGACTTTTGATCTTCAGTTGAGCTATGGTCGAATCATAGGTGTCCTGACCTGTGGCACGGCGGTCATCCCTTAAGACAAAAATATAGTTGATCAGGTCCGCTCGGGTCTTAAGAGCCTTCTCCTCGTCAGTCTAATCCTCGGCAGGAGTAAGAGATCGGCGGAGAGCAACTTCCTTGACTTCTAAGGACTGCAGCACACCATACAGGGTCCGGATGAGCAGGGTATGATGCAAACGCAAGTCCCTGATTGGTGGCGCCCCTCTTGGGCGCTTTGACCTTGGCTTGGGCATGTTTCAATACGCGATCTTGCTTGTTCGCCATTGATCCTAAAAAACAAACAAACAAGAAATTGGTCAGTAAAGAACTCGAACGGGCAAACACTTACATAAAAGTTGCAAAAGTAAAATGGATACCCAGGAGAGCCATGGCCTCCTTGACTGATTCACACTCGACCAACTCCTTAGCACCAATATAACGGGGCTCCAATTCTGACTCCCCGTCAGCACCTAACACTGGTCTTCCACTTCGATCCACCTTTGGGACTGGGGAAAAGCCTTGCACAAATTTCCCAAACAGCTTCTTAAAAGCGGCCCAGTCATCCTCATTCAGCTCCTCGACTCTGGTGATAAATTGATCAGTATTGTATTTAAAATGATCCGGCGACCACTTAGACCGGAATATCTACTTCCTCATCATCTTGGGTCACCGATGTCGTTCAAAACTGAACGACCGCGGGTATTAAACATTGAAACACGCCGAAGAACCGAGTTCCGAGTTGTCATCGATTGAGGCCATAGGAGAAAGTAGCGCGTCTTGAAATGCTTGAGGGAGTCAGAGGAAGGTTTGAAGAGCTTCTTTTCCTGCTTCAAAGAAACCCAGCCATACCGCCCATGGCCCGTTTTGCACTACACGTCAAAACATAAGAAAAGCAGCGAAACCGTGGCTCCGATCTCCAGGTACCGACACGTCAACTCAAAAGCCCGGAGAAAGACTATTGAGTTCTGATGGAGTTGGCTGGGCGCAAGCTCCTAGTGGTTGAAAACTGGAATTTGGAAATCCGTGAACGGCACCCGAAACCCCATTTCTCTGAAGACTATCTCGTACATGGGAATCATGTCTGGTGGATAAGTACCGCACACCCTTTCATCTATGCTCTGAACGGATACTACCCAGTCATTCCCTGCCAAGTCTTCACCTACAACCCCACTGACATCAGTATGGACGTCTGAGCTATCTGTAGCGGAGGGACATTCTGAATCGAGCACCTCGATCGTCACCTAGTCCTCCACAGTAACTTCACGTTCGGCGGGAGGAGTGTCCGAGGACGATGTCGAAGTAGAGGTAAGCGTCCGGTTATCCGCTGGCTCGACCATTATCACCTAAAAAGTAGAGGAAACAAGTGAATTCGACGATAAAATCAAATCCACCTTTCCACCGCTAATCAAGTGAAAGGGCGTAAACTGGCCCGAGGATACGTCTCCTCGGCCCATACATTTACTCGAAGAGCCGACCATCAAGTCGTTTCTCTAGCTGGAACAGACGGCCAAACCACACAACGGTGCGCCCGACTACACTATCAAAAACTGAGAAGAGACCCTAAAGATAACCCAGATTCCGGTTGAAGTTCCACCGGAAGACTCATAGAATTCATCAGAGAATGCATGCAATCCTCCAAATAGAAGAACATCAACCAGAATCTCAAAAAAATAGGGCCCTGAACAATATTCCAAACAAAGAACCTATAACCTATCTCTCATGGGCGATGACAAAGAAACTCACACCACTGCCGCTAACCACCAACAACTCACTGAAAAATAACTCTAAATCTCCCTAAAATTATCCTAACCACATGATTTTCTACAAATCAAAGCTAAGAAATACAGTAAAATAGAAAAAATAAGGAGTCAAGCTTACTTTGAATGATTGGAGGAAAGCTTGAAATGCGAGAAGATGAAGCGCTTGCGGCGGAGACGACAAGGAAGGAAGCAACAGACAGTAGAGAATGCAAGAGTACAAAGAAAGTGTAAAGATTCAAATGAGGTAAGGTTCAATGTATTTATAGACATTTGAAACCCTCACGTGTCCTGATGCTCAACTCAGGAAGGGGAAGAGTCATCATTAAACCATAAAACCTAGAGGCTAGGCTAGTCATCATGACGCATTAAATGCAGCACAAAGCTCGAGACGAACACACACACGCTACCTTTCCACTTCCAAACAAGCTGTTCACATCCCCTGTTAGAACAAGATTTGTTCTGATCCATATTCTTGTTTTGATGATAACAATGTATATGAATTTTGTATAAGATAATGTGGTACTCTAATCCTTTACATTTTCTAATTCAGGAATCATATAAGGAGTACGCATAATTCAGCGCCAGAAGCACTGACTTAGAAGGTCCAAGATTGCAACATCAGAACATGCTCTCTCAAGACATCAGAAGATGGTCAAGCAGAATCAGAACATGGTCTATGAAGCATCAGAAGAACATGAGATCAGAAGCAGAAGCACTGAAGTTCTTATGGTATCACACTCAAGCACTTCAAAGTAAGAAGACAAGAAGATGCTTTGCACCAAGCTGTTTGACTCTGATTATTCAAACGTTGTATCTACAAACATCATATCAGAAGCAAGTACAAGATGACAGGCTACGCTGACTGACCAAAGGAACGTTAGAAGCTACAAAAGGCAAAGTCAGTAGAAGCAGTAAAAGCAAGGCTTGAGGTAGTTGACAAAAGAGTGAAACATTAAATGCAAAGCTGTACGGAACACGCAACGCATTAAATGCTCTCAACAGTCATCTTCTCAAACTCCTATAAATAGAAGTTCTGATGATAAGCTGAATACACAACTCTTGCGCAAAAATACAGAAACGCTGTCAATTTTAAAAGCTCTCAAACTTCATCTTCAACCTCACTTCACTTGTAATATCTTAGTGAGATTTAAGCTTAGAACTTAAGAGAAATATCACAGTTATGATTATAGCTTTCTAAGAAGCATTTGAATACTTTTGTAAACATTTATTTTACATTGATTTGTAAAAGGTTCCTAGAGTGATCAGTGAGATCAGTAGACTCTAAAAGACTTAGAAGTTTCTAAGTGTTGATTTCCTAGACTGATCAAGGTGTGATCAGTATACTCTAGAAGACTTAGAGTGTTTCTAAGTGGACAACCATTGTAATCAAGACTGATTAGTGGATTAAATCCTTAGTTGAGGTAAATCACTCTAAGGGGGTGAACTGGAGTAGTTTCGTTAACAACGAACCAGGATAAAAATATTGTGTTCATTGTTTTTATCTTAAGAGTTTTTAAAGTCACACTTATTCAACCCCCCCCCCCCCCCCGCCCCTCTGAGTGTTTTTTCTATCCTTCAATTGGCATCAGAGCACCGGTTCTAGGTGCAAGCACTTAACCGTGTTAGAAAAAGATTCAGGGTAAGAAAAACACTAAGTCAATATGGTTGATGCTATTACACCCACTACTACATCTACTTCAAATGATCAACACAACAATGGAAATGGAAATGGATATTCTAGACCACCAGTATTTGATGGTGAAAACTTTGAATACTAGAAAGATAGATTGGAAAGTTACTTTCTTGGTCTAGATGGTGATTTATGGAACTTGCTTGTGGATGGTTACAAACATCCAGTAAATGTTAGTGGAGCAAAGATGTCAAGACAAGAAATGAGTGGTGATCAAAAGAAACAATTCAAAAATCATCATAAGTCAATGACTATTCTGCTGAATGCTATTTCTCATTTTGAATATGAGAAGATATCAAATAGGGAAACTGCCCATGACATCTTTGAATCTTTAAAGATGACTCACGAAGGAAATGCCCAAGTCAAAGAGACAAAAGCTCTTGCATTAATCCAGAAGTATGAAGTCTTCAAGATGGAGGATGATGAAAACATTGAAACAATGTTCTCAAAATTTCAAACTCTAAATGCTGGATTAAGAGTGCTTGACAAGGGATATACAAAGGTTGATCACGTCAAGAAGATCATCAGAAGCTTGCCCAGAAGATGGGGCCCAATGGTGACTGCATTCAAGATTGCAAAGAATCTGAATGAAGTATCTTTGGAAGAATTGGTCGGTGCTTTGAAGAGTCATGAAATAGAGCTGGATGCTAATGAACCTCAAAAGAAAGGTAAGTCTATTGCTTTAAAGTCTTTGAATAAAAAATGCACTAACACTTTTCAGGCGGAAGAAGAAGATTCTGAAGAATCAGAATCAGAAGAAGAAGATGAACTGTCCATGATCTCCAGAAGGGTAAACCAACTCTAAAAGAGTAAACAAATGAAGTTCAAGAACTTCAGAAGTTCTAAGAAGCCTGAAAGAGGAGAATCTTCTAGAATCAGAAGATCTGACCAAAAGAAGGTCACGTGCTTTGAATGCAAGGAGCCAGGTCACTACAAGAGTGAGTGTCCAAAGCTTCAGAGGGAGAAACCCAAGAAGAAGTTCCAGAAGAAGAAAGGTCTTATGGCAACTTGGGATGATTCAGATTCATCAGAATCAGAATCAGACTCTGAAGACGAGCAAGCCAACATAGCGCTGATGGCTACTGTGGATGCTGAATCAGAATCTACATCAGAATCAGACTCTGACTCTGAAGAGGTATTTTCTGATCTATCTAGAGATGAGCTAGCTTCCAGTTTAGTTGAAATCCTTGAAATCAAGGCTAAGCTTAGTATCAAGTACAAAAAGCTGAGAAAGCTCTTTGTATCTGAAACTAAGAAGCTTGAATTAGAAAATTCTGAACTCAATGAAAAAGTTTTAAAACTATCCAAAGATGATGAGTCATCTTCTGGTTCAGAAAAATCTATTCCAAGCTTGAACAATATTCTTAAAGAATATGACTTGAGTTTCAGGAAGTTCTTATCTAGAGGTATTGGTAGAAGTAAACTTGCCTATATGATATATGCTGTTAGTGGAAACAAGAGAGTTGGCATAGGTTATGAGGGTGAAACCCCATACAAACTTGACCTGTAGATGATATGAAAATCACATACAAGCCACTGTATGATCAGTTCAAGTATGGCCACTCTCATGATATTAGGCTCACCTCACATGCTAAAAGCTTTCACATCACACACACTAAAAAGGTCTATGTTCTAAGACCTGGTGCTTAAGTCCGCTGGTGAAGTCAAGTTTGGAGGAGATCAGAAGGGCAAGATTATTGGCTCAGGAACCATAAGTATTGGTAACTCTCCTTCCATAACTAATGTACTTCTTGTAGATGGATTAGCTCATAACTTATTGTCCATAAGTCAATTAAGTGACAATGGTTATGACATAATCTTCAATCAAAATTCTTGCAAAGCTGTAAGTCAGAAGGATGGCTCAATCCTATTTACAGGCAAGAGAAAGAACAACATTTACAAGATTGATCTTCAAGATCTTAAGAATCAGAAGGTAACTTGTCTTATGTATGTTAGCGAAAAGCAATGGGTCTGGCACAGAAGATTAGGCCATGCTAGTTTGAGAAATATTTCTCAGATTAACAAACTAAATCTGGTCAGAGGACTCCTGTAATACGGTGAACTGACTTTATCGAAATGTCGCGGTAAGCAAGAGTCGCCACCGACTTTTATTTTATCCAATTGGAAAGGCAAAAAGAACAGGAAAGACCTTTTGAAAGAGATTGAGTTCGGGGGGGTAGGTTATACAAAGGGAAGGTATAAGGCACCCTTTGCATCCATGGTTATCCATAGGCTCTTAATTGCTTAGCTCACTTGTTTGTTTGAAAAGTTTGAAAAGTGTCGTGTGTGAATAGTAAAAAGATTTCGTTAAGGACTTTAGCTTGTAAATAAGCGTAGCCTTGTTTTGAATAGTTTTGAAAGGAGAGGTGTGAAAAGTAATTTGAAAATTTGTTGTGAGCAAGCAGTAAGAACAACCTACCCTAAATTCGTCTTTCTTGTTCTTTAAGTCTTTCGGGCGAAAGGGTCTATCCATACCATAAGAGGGCAAGAAGTCTTTCAATTGGATGTGCGGGTCATCGAAGGGTCATCGAGAATAATCGTTCGCCACGAGACTGTCCCTACCATAAAGAGGGCAGGTAGTCTAAGGGAAGGATATAATAGTCATTTTTTAGGCAACAATAAGGATACCTTAGCAATCGAAGGGACTATCACCATTTAATCGAGGGACGAGATCATATTTATCGTAGGCAACTCGAAGGGACTATGATCTTTATATCGAGGGACTATGATGATTTGAATTCGTAGGCAGCATATGCTAAGGTATCCCTATATTCGGAGGGACTTGACTATTTTATCGAAAATCAAAGGCAACAGGCAACAAGAGGGGTACCCTAAAGGTGAGTGTGTGCAACAATCATGTGAGTTGGATTCGAGTATTTATCTTGCATTAGGTGAATTAAGTCCAATTAATCAGTTGTCACTCCCTAAATTACTAACCACGCAGTTAATATTGACAGAAAATAAATTGCGGAAATTAAATCCTACGCTATTACAGAGCTTCGGGATTGGGGGGTACATAACCAAAAATCGGGGGATGCGAAAAATAAAAATGCGGGAAAGTAAAACCTTAATTACTATTACATCCAAAAATGTGCAACTTATACATCTTCTAGAATTTAAAAGACGGAAATTAAATAATTTAAATAAATAATTAAATAACAGCATAATTAAATAAAAGACGGAATTTAAACAATCATGCGGCATTCAAGAGTTTTGAGATGAGAAGAGAATCGTGGCTTGAAAGAAAATTCAGTTTGATTACAAAAGGCAAACCTAAAGTTAATGGCTAAAAACCTAATGGGTAAAATAAACCTGCAGGTTAAAAAACCTAAGCCTAAGTTAATGGGCAATACCTACCAGATATATGATTTAGGGTTATCTATGGTTTGTTGAGATTAAAGGCTAAACCTATTTGTAAACATAAAATTAATTAGAATTATTAAACCTAAAATTAATTAATAAATTAACCCTAAATTAATTATCTAATTAACCTAATTAATATAAGTTTAATCTTGATTATCCTAAT
This sequence comes from Vicia villosa, assembly GCF_029867415.1. Classification (NCBI taxonomy): domain Eukaryota; kingdom Viridiplantae; phylum Streptophyta; class Magnoliopsida; order Fabales; family Fabaceae; genus Vicia; species Vicia villosa. The sequence goes on from NW_026705755.1 coordinate 243,554, forward strand.
TAATAAGAATATTAACTAAAATCATTAATTAGTTAAAAATAATAATAATAATAATAATTGTATTAAAAAGAGTTAATTTTAAAAGGTTTCTAATTAATTAAAAAAAGAAAGTAAAGAAAACAATTTAAATAAAAGAAAATAATTAAGAACCTGGCGCTGGGATCTGGTGTGGTGAGTCTGTGAGGCTCCATGGTGGGGAGCGCTCCCAGAATCCCTGGATCTAGCTGGGTGATCAATCAAGGGCTGTTGTGTGAGGGTGTACCGTATGCGTTCACGAGGCAGCAACATTGGATTATGTGGGAAAACCTTGTAAAAATAAAGGGTGTCGCAGGTGGGACTCGAACGCAGGTAAGTTACATCCACGCATGTTACGCTTGCCAGTTGGGCCATGTTGCCTAGTTATCAATGAAACAAAAATCAATTAATAAATATAGAGACAAGAATCAGATATTGAATTCAAGTTTTAAGTCAGCGGTGGGCCCCTGATGGTTGTAATTTGTAAATGGACCAATCATGCTGGAGAGAGGAGATGAAGGTATCTGACCCTCCAATCAGAAAGAGCCACGCGCGCACAGAGGATTTGGAAAGCTGACCGGCCAACGAACGAACCACACGCGCCTTCCACCTTCAACCGAGACACTGTTCATCGTCTCCTTCACACTCACCTGCGAAAATTCATGCGGACTCTGCTGCGACTTTACCTGCGGATTTTTCCGCATGTTCTTTTCTTCCATGGCAACAATTTAAAACCTGCGAAATAAAGAATTAACGAAGATAAAAGTCGCCCAGATCCCCTATTCAAGGTGTGCTGAGTCCATTAATGGCATCGTCTTTGGCTGAAACGGCTTGGATCCTACAAACTGAAGCAAGCATTTTCTTTCCCTAACAATGGTGTTTCGTGACCAGGGCGTCAAAACTCCAAAGCGATGGTCCCAATCTCCTTTAATACATGTCATAAGCTCAGAAAAATAAGGAAAACACAGTAAAACGCACTGGGGAGTCAAAACGAAAATCAAACATATAATGGCATTACGTAAACATGAAGCACGTACCTTATACATTATGGCGTGTTATGAACCATGCAAAATCACTATATAATACCTCAGGAATACGTTTGAATGGTTGTATGGCTTTTTAATCTGCTGGAACAAAGGATTTTCGTATGCCCTAGTTCTCTGATGTTTGAAAATTTCAAACCCTTGTTCTTGGCCTCCAAAATCCGTGCCATTGCTTGCTGAAGTCTTGTGTATATATATGCGAATGAATTAGGTCAGAAATATGGCTTAAGATTGAGGCAATTAGGTGATGTGGAAATTTGAGAAGATTTTACATTAAATCTTTCTAATTTTGTATCAATTATAAATCATGCATATTTTCTCTTTAACCATGGCCATTGGATTGATTTTATATTGATTGAATTAATAGAGATTGGATCATAAAATTTATTTCATTTAAATGTGATTTTATTTGATTTAATTTGAATTTAAATGAATAAAATCAAATATAAATAAAATAAAATCATGAAATAAAATTTAAATGATAAATGGGCCTATCTTGAGCTTAGAATTTCGTGCATAGTCCAAAATTATAGGCCCATTACTCAAGAATTGGAGTTTTGTCAATTAGGGTTTTATCCATCCTCCAAATTTTACCCAACTTCTGACAATTGTAACTCACCCAATTTTTGTCCTATGAAGGTGTTCTGGGACTTTTTGGAAAGCTAAAAGACTCCTTTAAAAGATCCTTTTGATTTCATCTTAATTGAGTCTACCATGTTCAAGTTATGAGCTTTGAGAAAAAATGGCTTTTTGTGATCTCTTAGAAGGACCTGTAATGTATTAGCTCATATCTCTCAAATGAAGCATTTTTAGACTTGGCATGTGAGAGACAAAGTTGTAGAGAATTCAATTTCCTTCAAAATGAGCTTTGGATGGAAAATTTCTGATGTTCCATGTGAAAGTTATGGCTGGTCAAAGTTCAGTTGACTTTCTCCCATGAAAACCCTAATTTAGAAACTTTTTGAATTGATGATTTTTGATCTTTCCTTGATGAACCATGATCAATACTTGATCAAATGGTGAATGATACTTCAATATTAGGATCTTGACAAAAAATCAGGAGTTTTGACTTTACTTTGCCCACAGTTGACTTTTAGGTCAACCGAGTCGACTGTTGACTTTCTGAATATTTGAGTGATCAATCTTTTAAGTTGAGACTTGATACTTGTCATAGAGGTAATGTAAGATACTTTGAGCCATATGGGATGCCTTGGAGCCATTGATTCATTGATTTTCCCTTGAACAAACCAAACCCTAGTTTCTGAGCCTTGTATAGGAGAATGTGTATTGGAGCTTAATGTATTGATTTGAATTTGTATAAGAGAAATAGTATGGGCAAATTTTGGGGTATGACAACTCCCTAATCTGAAATATAAATCAGATGCTCTTTGCGAAGCATGTCAGAAAGGGAAGTTTTCCAAACCTGCATTCAAGTCTAAGAATGTTGTCTCTTCCTCTAGGCCGCTAGAACTTCTGCACATTGATCTTTTTGGCCCAGTCAAAACATCATCTGTTAGAGGGAAGAAATATAGATTAGTCATCGTAAATGATTATAGCCGATGAAACTCGGTAAAGTTCTTGAAACACAAGGATGAGTCTCATACAGTATTCTTTGATTTCTGCACTCAGATCCAATCCGAGAAAGAGTGTAAAATCATAAAGGTCAGAAGTGATCATGGTGGCGAATTTGAGAACAGATTATTTGAGATTTATTTCAAAGAAAATGGTATTGCCCATGATTTCTCTTGCCCTAGAACTCCATAGCAAAATGGAGTTGTAGAGCGAAAGAATAGGACTCTACAAGAAATGGCCAGAACCATGATCAACGAGACCAATATGGCTAAGCACTTCTGGGCAGAAGCAATAAATACTGCATGTTATATTCAGAATAAAATCTCCATAAGACCTATTCTTAATAAGACTCCTTATGAATTGTGGAAGAACAGAAATCCCAACATTTCTTATTTTCATCCTTTTGGATGTATATGTTATATTTTGCACACTAAGGATCATTTGAGTAAGTTTGATTCTAAGGCACAGAAGTGTTTCCTTCTTGGATATTTTGAACGCTCAAAAGGCTATAGAGTATACAATACTGAAACATTGGTTGTTGAAGAATCAATCAATATCATATTTGATGATAAGCTTGGTCTTGAAAAGCCAAAGCAGTTTGAGAATTTTGCAGATATTGAAATCTCTAACTCAGAAACCGAAGAACCCAGAAGCAAAGCGTCAGAAGATCAAGTTGCTGCTTCACTAGAGAATCTCAGAATTTCTGAAGATCCAACTATCAGAAGATCTTCTAGACTCACCTCTGCTCACTCAGAAGATGTTATCCTTGGGAAGAAAGAAGATCCTATCAGAACAAGAGCATTCCTTAAGAACAATGCAGAATGTCAATTTGGTCTAGTATCTCTTATTGAGCCAACTTCTGTTGATCAAGCTCTGGAGGATGCTGACTAGAAAATTTCCATGCAAGAAGAACTCAATCAGTTTACAAGGAATGACGTGTGAGATCTTATTCCAATACCAAAAGGATTCAACATCATTGGAACCAAGTGGGTCTTCAGAAACAAGCTAAGCGAAAAAGGAGAAGTTATGAGAAACAAAGCCAAACTGGTTGCTCAGGGCTATAGTCAGCAAGAAGGCATAGACTATACAGAAACCTTTGCACCAGTGGCCAGGTTAGAATCTATTCGCTTATTGATTTCTTTTGCCACTCAACATAACATCACTCTATATTAGATGGATTTTAAGAGTGCCTTCTTAAATGGTTATATAGATGAGGAAGTCTATGTCCACCAACCTCCTGGTTTTGAAGACTCTAAATCTCCAGAACATGTTTTTAAACTAAAGAAGTCATTATACGGATTGAAGCAAGCTCCTAGAGCTTGGTATGAAAGATTAAGTTCTTTCCTTCTGGATAATGGTTTCACTAGAGGAAAAGTGGATACTACTCTCTTTTGTAAAACCTTTAAAAAGGATATTTTAATTTTCCAAATTTATGTTGATGATATTATCTTTAGAACCTCTAATGCTACACTTGGAAAGGAGTTTGCTAAGTCTATGCAGGCTGAGTTTGAAATGAGCATGATGGGAGAACTCAAGTACTTCCTTGGGATCCAGATCAATCAAACTTCTGATGGAACCTATGTTCATCAAACCAAGTATGTGAAAGAACTTCTGAAGAAGTTTAATCTTTCAGAAAGCAAAGAAGTAAAGACTCTTATGCATCCAACGTGTGTTCTAAGTAAGGATGAGGTAAGTAAGAAGGTAGATCAGAAGCTCTGCAGAGGTATGATTGGATCTCTTCTATATCTTACTGCTTCTAGACCTGATATTTTATTCAGTGTTTGTATGTGTGCAAGATTCCAATCAGATCCTAGATAATCTCACTTAACAGTTGTTAAGAGAATTCTGAGGTATCTGAAAGGTACTACTAATGTTGGTTTAGTCTACAGAAGATCTGAAGAATACAACTTAGTAGGATTTTGTGATGCTGATTACGCTGGAGATAGAGTTGAAAGGAAAAGTACTTCTGGAAGTTGTCAATTTCTTGCAAGTCACCTGATCTCCTGGTACAACAAGAAGCAAGCTACAATTGCCCTCTCTACAACAGAAGCAGAATATGTTGCTGCTGCTGGATGTAGTACACAGATGCTCTAGATGAAGAGTCAGCTAGAAGATTATCAGATATATGAGAGTAACATTCCTATCTTCTATGATAATACTTCTGCTATTTGTTTATCCAAGAATCCAATCTTACATTTCAAAGCTAAACATATTGAGATTAAACATCATTTCACTAGGGACTATGTTTAAAAGGGTGTTCTCTCTTTAAACTTCGTTGATATAGACCATCAATGGGCTGATATCTTTACAAAACCCCTTGTTGAAGATAGGTTTAAGTTCATTCTGAAGAATATTAATATGGATTTATGCCCAGAATGAAAGGATGAGAAGTTTTGATATATGGATTAGATTTGAAATGATCTTTTTTATTTTCTTATAAGAAGTTCTGATGTTGATCAGTTAGATATTCTGATTCTGTAACGTTTCATATGTCTAAGTTGATTCAGAATCTCTTTTAAAGCAAAACAGCTGTCACCAGCTATTCCAGAAGTTGAACATGTGTTCACTCTATTTGGACAAGCATGCGTGCAGTTGATGAGATGCCGTCCTAGGTAACTGTGCAAATCATTTCAAATATAACGTTTTACCCTAACGTCACTCAACATTAAATGCATTTGATTCCTTTGTTTTTTTCTTGTAATCCTGTTCATTCAAAAACATATTGCATTTCATTTCAAATCCGTGCCTATATAAACTCATTCCCATAACATTTCATCTCTTTACATTCTCTCTCTTTGTTCGTTGTTATTTTGTGTTCATCTCTCTCTTGTCTTTGCATAAACCCTAGTTACTAAGTCGAATCTCAGTGTGAATCCATGGCTTCATCTTCGAATGTTCAACACAAGGTATCATCGCAACATCAAGTTCAACAAAAGAGATCTGCATTTACTCCTTTGAAGACTTGTTCGATTCCTGTTAATGAATTGGAGGTTCTCTGCGAAACCATGGTGGATTTTGAAAGTCTTATGGCACAAGATTTCAAAACCAAAACTGCAATGCTGGTACAAGAATGGTCTAACTACTTTGAAAGGTTGATTGGACTAGTTTACCCTTTGTTGGTTAAGGATTTCTGGACACATGCTACGGTTACTTCAACTGCCATCATCTCGTTCGTGCTAGGGCATGAAGTTGTTATGACTGAGAAGTTAATAAGGAAGTTGTATGGTCTTGATGGTTTGAATGGAGTCACTGGTGCTCTTCATGGAAGAACTGATTGGGAGAAAGTTGATCAAAAATTGTTTTCTTCTGGTATTCCATCTCCATTCAACACTGCCTTGAAGCCTTCCTACAGAGTATGGGCTGAGATCATTCTGGGATCTCTCTATCATAGGAAACAATCAAGCGCTGCTATCTATGTCAATCAGGATCAGAAGTACATAATATTCTGCATTGAAAAAGGAATGCGAGTCAATTTACCACACATTCTTTTTCAACATCTGAATACTAACATTGAAGAATCAAGAGATGAAGAACGTCATAAGAATCCCAACCTCAAAAGGAATTCTATCCCTCTTGTAAGGATGATTTCAGATATTCTGATTGAGAGTGGGTTGATAGAAGTTCTGAGAATAGCTGGTCCCTCTAAGCTCTTGACTACTATCCAAGGAGTCATACTGGATGCTCATTCTCTAAAAATGATGCAGCTGATTGAAGAAGTGACTACTCTTCCAACAATGTTTCCATACATTCTGACAAGAAGAACTCCTATTGTGAGTTTCTCTCACATGTTCAAAGAGGAGCTAGACAAGTCTATCAAACGCTATCTGAAGTCATGCGTTAAAGCTCAAACTTCTGTTGATCCTACGTGGATTCGAGGAAGAACTCTTCCATCTCTGGATGAGTTAAGAAAGAAAGAAAAGAAGAAGAAAGAAAAGAAACTGAAGAGAAAGGCCACAGAAGAAGGACCTGATGCTAAGCCAGCAAAGAAGCATAAGAACCCCATAGATTCTCTCAAAGTACAATATGATGATTACCTTGAAAAGCGCATTCATAAATCTTTTCTTGCAGATTCTTCTGCCCTTCCCCCTCAGAAAAAGCCTCCTCCTTCTGTAATTCCATCCTTTTCTTCAACCTTAAACAGCAACCAACCACTTCCTTCTACACTTGTTCTAAACCCTCAACCACAAAATGCTATCTCTCCCCATCTTCCTTCTGAAAATATCCTCTCAAACACCTCCACCACAGTTTCTTCATCCTCTACCACCCCTGCTTTGTTCTCAAGAGAATCATAACCCTATAGTCTTCTTTACCCAGACTATTGTTTCACCTTCAATTCTCCTGAACCCTCTATCAATGCTTGCTATTACTTTCTGATGAATAAGGTCAACGTTGGTTTAGAAACTCTGAAAGCTGCTCATGAGTCCAAGATAGATCATGTTACTACTTGCAGAATGTGGAATTTCTTCAAGAAGGATATTCAGACTGATTTTCTGAACATCCAGAAGAGATGCTTGGCTGAAAGTACTGGATCTTCTGGCTACTTTCTGGAGTTAGATGTGAAGGATAGAAAAACACTTAGAAAGGGGGGTTTGAATAAGTGTAGCTTTAAAACTTGTAAGATAAAAATAATTTGCACAATGATTTTTATCCTGGTTCGTTGTTAACTAAACTACTACAGTCCACCCCCTTTGAGTGATTTACCTCATCTGAGGATTTAATCCACTAATCCCACAAGATTACAATGGTTTTCCACTTAGACAACTTCTAAGTCTTCCAGAGTATACTGATCATAACCTGATCACTCTAGGAACAAACTGCTTAGATACCCTCTAAGACTTTCTAGAGTATACTGATCAACAACCTGATCACTCTAGTTCTTACAACTTAATGTAAACAAATTCGTTTAAGAGTTACAATGCTTCTTATAAAGCTATTATCACAACTGTGATTTTCTCTTAAGTTTAAGCTTAATCTCACTAAAGTATTACAACAACAATGTAGTGAGGTTGATGATGAAGTTAGAGAGCTTTTTGAATTTGACAGTGTTTCTGTATATTAGCGCAAGTGTTGTATTCAGCTTCTCATCAGAACTTCAATATATAGGCGCTGGAGAAGATGACCGTTGGGAGCATTTAATGCTTTGCGTAATCCGTACAGCATTGCATTTAATGTTTCACTCTTTTGTCAACTACCTCGAGCCTTGCTTTCGATGTGTCTACTAACGTTGCCTTTAATAGCTTCTAACGTTCCTTTTGTCAGTCAGCGTAGCCTGCCATCTTGTACTTGCTTCTGATCTGATGTTTGTGTAAACAACGTTTGAATATCATCAGAGTCAAACAGCTTGGTGCAGAGCATCTTCTTGTCTTCTGACCTTGAAGTGCTTCTAAGCGTGATACCATGAGAACTTCAGTGCTTTTGCTTCTAATGTCAAGTCCTTCTGATGTTTCCATAGACCATGTTCTGATTCTGCTTGACCATCTTTTGATGTCTTGCCAGACCATGTTCTGATGTTGCATGCTGAACCTTCTGAGTCAGTGCTTCTTGCGCTGATTTTGTGCATACTCTTTATATAATCCTTGAAATGGAAATTGCATAGTATTAGAGTACCACATTATCTCATACAAAATTCATATACATTGCTATCATCAAAACTAAGAATATTGATCAGAACAAATCTTGTTCTAACAATCTTCCCCTTTTTGATGATGACAAAAACATATATAAATGATATGAATTTGCAATCAGAATATCAGACGGCTAAAGACAAATACACAGCTATAGCATAAGCATATAAACATAGTGTGTGAATATGTCTCCCCCTGAGATTAACAATCTCCCCCTGAGATAAATAATCTCCCCCTAAAATAAATACTGGAAGAAAATTATAAATAAAGAACTTCCCTGAGTATTTTCCATTTCAGTAGAGATGATCACATATGCTTAGATCTTTCAGAACATTCATAGCTTCTGATTCTTGCTTCCATAGGACAGCTTCAGAGCTTGAATTCCTTCTTGAATCATTGCATATTTGCATGCTAGATTGTATCAGAACATTGTTGAATGTACCAGAGCATCATCAGAGCATCTCTACATCCTGAAATGTTACAGAACAAGCTAAATGACAAAAGTCAGAGCATGAATGAGTCAGAACATTATATATGTATCAGAACATATAATACGTATCAGAGCAAAAACAATAATGTTTCAGAGCATATTTAGAATTAAAACATGCATCAGAACATATAAGGAGTAAGAATGTGTTAGAGCATATTCTATCATCAGAATATCATAACATTCTTCCTTCTTGCTTCTGATCTTGAAGCTTTACAGCACTCAGCTTGCTTCAATTTCCATGAGCTTGTTTCCATACAGAATTGCTTTTCCTCATGTCTTTGCTTCTCATGTTGAGTTTTTAAGAAAATCTTCACTTCCTGCAAAACATTCAAAGACATAGAACTTAAAACTTCTGTTATAAATGTGGATACTTTCTCCCAGCAACTGATAAAGTAAATTAGATCATTTATCACAGTTTTCTCCCCCTTTTTGTCATAACATCAAAAACACAAAAGATTCAGATGAAAAACAAACAATATGAGAGAAAGAAGGATAATTTTCATTGATTTCAAAAGGAGAATTATCAGAAGGTACAAAGAAGATGCATAGAAGACAGGTGCAAGAAACAAGGAAAAAACAACTAAGACACAAAGGACTAAGACGACCCTAGCTTAGACATAATCTTGGCCAGCATGTCATGAATCCCATTATTGCTCTCAGTCTGCCTCTCCATGAAAGAGCGGAACTCAGCATTGATAGTGTCTTGCGCGTCCATGCGAGAAGCTAGCTCAGCCTGATTCTTCTGAATAACCTCTAGAGTCTTCACCAGAAGAGAGGGTTCACTAGAAGAAGCTTCACAACTTCTGTCCAGAGGGACAACATTCTGAACTGCAGCTTCCATTGTTAGATCATCAACTTGATTTTCCTCAACAGGAATAGTCCCAGCAGGATGATCTTCAGCATCAGCTTCTTCCATAGAAGCATCTCCTTCATATTCTGCAGCAGGAAGATCAGAATCTCCATTCTCAAGAGCCTGAAGAATGGCAGCAAGATTCCTTGGTGCAGAAGGACCTTCAACTTCTGGCGGGTCAACAACTTCTGGAATGACCAAATTGGGGTCTTCCTCAGAAGGATTTTCCCTCAGAAAGTCAAACAATGACTTGAAATCTCCAGTCAGAACTGGATACTTAGGTCTCCAGACCACAATATCCCTGCAAGGATTATCCAGCAGCTCATCAACAAACATCTTCTCCTCAAGAACTCTCCTGTTTCTGATAGGATGAAAATATTTTCCATCATCAACTTCAAGAAGATATCCAGCATAACTAGGTGCAGCAGCCACTAGTCTCTTCTGAACAGCCATAGCTCCAACTTGAAAATCCTGGCGAAAGCTTCTCCAAAGGTTTCTAGTTGAAACATCATCAAGATCATTGAAGAAGGCATCTCTCAAGAGATCCAACCTACTAACAACTTCATTTCTGAACAACTCCAGGTAGATATGAGGTTCAGGTTCAGGAGGGTTGAAGGTGAATTTGTAGTCAGGGTAGAGGAGGCAGTATGGGTTGGATTTTCTGGTAGGTAAGGGATGGGATAGAGAAGGTGGAACAACTGTGGTTGAAGAAGATGGAATATCTGTGGGGATGGTTGATGAGGATGGGATATCAGAAGGAGTTGGGGGATAGATATTTAGTGGAGTAGGGTTCAAGACAGGTGTAGAAAGAGATGGTGGAGGAGGATTTGGTATGGTGAAGGTGTTTTGTGGTTCAGAAGGAGGAGGGTGGTATACTTGCCTGGGAAAGTCGTTAGTTCTTTCAGCACGGAAAGACTCCCTGATGCGCTTGTCTCGAAATTCCTTGGAATTTACTTTGACAGGATCAAAAGTGACCCTCTACTTCTTGGCTTGCTTGGCTTCTTCTTCTTGAGCCTTTCTCTTCAGCCTTGCTTCTTGCTTCTTCTTATCCTTCTTCTGAAGGTCAGCTAGAGAAGGAAGCACTCTTCCACGAATCCACGCAGGATCAACAGAAGATTGAGTTCTTACAGAAGCTTCCAAGTAATGCTTGACAGCCTTGTGAAGTTCTGCTTGGAATAAGGTAGCAAAACCTTCAACCGGAATTCTTCTAGTCAGAATATCTGGGAAGATTACAGGAGCAGAAGTTATCTCCCTGATAAGTTCCAACCTTAGCAGATCAAAACCATTGAAGACATGCCCTTGAATGACTCCAAAGAACTTGGACGTTCCAATAGCCCTTAGAGAGTCCATCAGATCACTTTCTATTAGAATGTCTGAGATCATTCTGGCGAAAGGAATAGTATTTCTTAGAAGGTGAGGGTACTTCTCACGTTCTTCATCTCTTGATTCTTCAGTAGTCATCTTCAGATTCTGGAAAAGAATGTTGGAGATGTTGAGTTCAATTCTTCTTCCAATGCAGAAGAGACTATATTTTTGATCAGGACTAATGTAAGAGGAGGAGAACGATCTTTTTCTATGATGGAGAGAACCCAGAATAATCTCAGCCCAAACTTGATAGAACGCCCTCAATGTACCAGTTTTATGAGATTCAATACCAGTAGCAAACGATATTTATTTTTCAACCTGTAGCCAACTAACTCTAGCATGAAGTGGACCAGTGCATCCTTCTTCATCATCCAGGTTGTACAACTTCCTTATCAACTTCTCAGTGACCATAACTTCATGCCCTAACACGAAGGAGATGATTACAGTTGGAGTAATCGTTGCATGAGCCCAGAAGTCTTTCACAAGAACCGGATAAATTGGTCCAACCAATCTATCAAGATAGTTTGACCAGCCTTGTGCCAAAATCCTCGCATCAGGTTGGAAACCACGTGCTTTCAGATTTTCAAAGTCCACAGAAGACTCACAAAGAACTTCCATCTCTTCAGTAGGAATGGAGCAGGTCTTCAACGGAGCATACCCACGCTTGCTAAAAACCATATGAGTGGAGGAAACTTCTGCTTGGCTTAAGGAACTTGATGAAGGATTCATGGTGAAATGCTTAGTTACAGACACAAGCTAGGGTTTATGAGATAAATGCAGAAAGAGAGGGACAAATGAAGAGAGAGAGAGTGAAAAAGATGAAATGAAGATGAAGCGGGGTATTTAAAAGATTGAATAAAAGAAAATAATAAATGCAATATGGTTTAAATGAAATGATTACAGAAAAACATGACATCAATTTGTATTTAATGAGATATGACGTTAGGAGAGATAAAGTGACAAACTGAAATGATTTGCACAGTTACCTAGGGCGGCGTCTCCTCAACTGTACGCATGCTTGTCCAAAAATAGTGAACACGTGTTCATTTTCTAGAAAGACTGGTGACAGCTGTTTTGCTTTAAAGGAGATTTTGAATCAACTTAGATAATGAAACGTTAGAAATAACATAATCAGAATTTCTAATTGATCAATATCAGAACTTCTTATAAACACATAATCCCAACACATTTCAGAATATAACCATACATAAGATCTTCTCATCTTCTCATTTTGGGCATAAATCCATACTGATATTCTTCAGAATGAACTTAAACCTATCTTCAGCAAGGGGTTTTGTAAAGATATCAGCCCATTGATGGTCTGTATCCACAAAGTTCAAAGAGAGAACACCCTTCTGAACATAGTCCCTAATAAAATGATGTTTAATCTCAACATGTTTAGCTTTGGAATGTAAGATAGGATTCTTTGATAAACATATGGCAGAAGTATTATCACAGAAGATAGGAATGTTACTCTCATATATTTGATAATCTTCTAGCTGACTCTTCATCCAGAGCATTTGTGTGCTACACCCAGCAGCAGCAACGTATTCTGCTTCTGTTGTTGAGAGGGCAATGGTAGCTTGCTTCTTGCTGTACCAGGAGATCAAGTGACTTCCAAGAAATTGACAACTTCCAGAAGTACTCTTTCTTTCAATTCTATCTCCAGCATAGTCAGCATCACAAAATCCTACTAAGTTGTATTCTTTAGATCTTCTGTAGACTAAACCAACATTAGTAGTATCTTTCAGATACCTTAGAATTCTCTTAACAACATTTAAGTGAGATTCTCTAGGATCTGATTGGAATCTAGCGCACAAACAAACACTGAATAGAATGTCAGGTCTAGAAGCAGTTAAATATAGAAGAGATCCAATCATACCTCTGTACAACTTCTGGTCTACCTTCTTACTTACCTCATCCTTACCTAGAACACACGTTGGATGCATAGGAGTTTTGGCTTCTTTGCTTTCAGAAAGATTAAACTTCTTCAGAAGTTCTTTCACATACTTCGTTTGATGAACATACGTTCCATCAGAAGTTTGATTGATTTGAATCCCAAGAAAATACTTGAGTTCACCCATCATATTCATTTTAAATTCAGCCTGCATAGACTTAGCAAACTCCTTTCCAAGTGAAGCATTAGATGTTCCAAAAATAATATCATCAACATAAATTTGACAAATTAAAATGTCCTTCTTAGACGTTTTATTGAAAAGGGTCGTATCCTTTTGTCCTCTAGTGAAACCATTGTTCAGAAGGAAAGAACTTAATCTCTCATACCAAGCTCTAGGAGCTTGCTTCAATCCATACAATGATTTCTTAAGTTTGAAAACATGTTCTGGAGACTTAGAGTCTTCAAAACCAGGAGGTTGGTGGACATAGACTTCCTCATCTATATAGCCATTTAAGAAGGCACTCTTAACATCCATCTGATACAGAGTGATGTTATGTTGAGTGGCAAAAGAAATTAGTAAGCGAATAGATTCTAACCCGACCACTGGTGCAAAGGTTTCTGTATAGTCGATTCCTTCTTGTTGACTATAACCCTGAGCCACCAGTCTGGCTTTGTTTCTTACCACTTCTCCCTTCTCACTAAGCTTGTTTCTGAACACCCACTTTGTACCAATGATGTTGAATCCTTTTGGTCTAGGAACCAAATCCCATACATCATTCCATGTAAACTGATTTAGTTCTTCTTGCATGGCAATTATCCAGTCTGGATCTTCTAGAGCTTGACCAACAGAAGTTGGCTCGATCAAAGAAACAAGACCTAATTGACATTCTGCATTGTTCCTAAGGAATGCTCTTGTTTTGATAGGATCATCTTTCTTTCCAAGGATCACATCTTCTGAGTGAGCTGAGGTGAGTCTAGAAGATCTTCTGACTGTTGGCTCTTCAGAAATCCTGAGATTCTCTAAAGATGCAGCAACTTGATCTTCTGATCCTTTGCTTCTGAGACTTTCAGCTTCTGAAACTTTGCTTCTTGGTTCTACAGCTTCTGATATATCAATATCTATATCTGCAAAATTCTCAAACTGCTTTGGCTTTTCAAGATCAAGCTTATCATCAAATCTGATATTGATTGATTCTTCTACAACCAATGATTCAGTATTGTATACTCTGTAGCCTTTAGAGCGTTCAGAATATCCAAGAAGGAAACATTTTTGTGCCTTAGAATCAAACTTACCAAGATGATCTTTAGTATTCAGAATAAAACAAACACATCCAAAAGGATGAAAATATGAAATGTTGGGCTTTATGTTCTTCCACAATTCATAAGGAGTCTTATTTAGAATAGGTCTTATAGAGATTCTATTCTGAATATAACACACAGTGTTTATTGCTTCTGCCCATAAGTGCTTAGCCATATTGGTTTCTTTGATCATGGTTCTGGCCATTTCTTGCAGAGTCCTATTCCTTCGCTCTACAACTCCATTTTGCTGTGGAGTTCTAGGGCAAGAGAAATCATGGGCAATACCATTTTCTTTGAAGAACTCCTCAAAGAATCTGTTCTCAAATTCACCACCATGATCACTTCTGACCTTTATGATTTTGCACTCCTTCTCAGATTGAATCTGAGTGCAAAATTCAAAGAAAACTGAATGAGACTCATCCTTGTGTTTTAAGAACTTTACCCATGTCCAGCGGCTATAATTATCTACTATGACTAATCCATATTTCTTCCCTCTGACAGATGCTGTTTTGACTGGTCCAAACAGATCAATGTGCAGAAGTTCTAACGGCCTTGAGGAAGAGACAACATTCTTAGATTTGAATGCAGGTTTGGAGAACTTGCCCTTCTGACATGCTTCACAAAGAGCATCTGATTTGTATTTCAGATTTGGGAGTCCTTTGACCAGATTTAGTTTGTTAATCTGAGAGATCTTTCTCAAACTAGCATGTCCTAATCTTCTGTGCCAGACCCATTGCTCTTCAGAAACAAACATAAGGCAAGTCACCTTCTGCTTCTCAAGATCTGAAAGATCAATCTTATAAATGTTGTTCTTTCTCTTACCTGTAAATAGGATTGAGCCATCCTTCTGACTTACAACCTTGCAAGACTTTTGATTGAAGATTATATCATAACCATTGTCACTTAATTGACTCATGGACAATAAGTTATGCGTTAATCCTTCTACGAGAAGTACATTAGTTATGGAAGGAGAGTTACCAATACTTATGGTTCTAGAGCCAATAATCTTGCCCTTCTGATCTCCTCCAAACTTGACTTCTCCACCAGATTTAAGCACTAGGTCTTGGAACATAGACCTTCTTCCCGTCATGTGTCGCGAGCACCCAGAGTCCAGGTACCATGACATTTTGTGCTTTGTCTTCTTTGCTGCCAAGGATATCTGCAACAGAAATTATTTTCTCCTTAGGTACCCACAATTTCTTGGGTCCTTTCTTGTTAGTTTTCCTCAAGTTCTGATTGAACTTGGGTTTAGCATAATAATTAATAGAAGGGACATAATGATATTCTTTAGGTTTGGCAGCATGATATCTTTTAGGTTGTGTCACATGCTTCTTGGTGTGTGTAGTATGAAAGCTTTGTGCATGTGAAGTGAGCCTAATATCATGTGAGTGGCCATATTTGAACTGATCATACAATGGCTTGTATGTGATTTTCAAATCATCTACAGGTTCAAATTTACATGGGATATCACCCTCATAGCCAACGCCAATCCTTTTGTTTCCAGAAACTCCATATATCATAGAAGCAAGGTGACTTCTGCCAATACTTCTAGATTGAAACTTTCTGAAGCTCGATTCAAATTCTTTCAGAATATGATTGAGGCTAGGAATAGATTTTTCTGATTCAGAAGGAAATCCAATGTCTTTGGATAATTTTAAAACTTTTTCCTTCAGTTCATAATTTTCCACTTCCAGCTTCTTAGTTTCAGATTCAAATAGCTTTTTCAGCTTTTTGTATTTGATACTAAGATGAGCCTTGAGTTCTAGAAGTTCAGTTAAACTGGAAACTAACTCTTCTCTAGATAGTTCAGAAAATACCTCTTCAGAATCTGATTCTGATGTAGATTCTGATCCATCATCCACTGTGGCCATCAGTGCAAAGTTTGCTTGCTCGCCTTTAGAGTCTGATTTTGATTCTGATTCAGAATCATCCCATGTTGCCATAAGACCCTTCTTCTTATGAAACTTCTTCTTGGGATTCTCCTTCTGAAGTTTTGGACATTCATTCTTGAAGTGTCCAGGCTCATTGCACTCATAGCAGATGACCTTCTTCTTGTCAGATCTTATGCCACCAGAAGATTCTCCTCTTTCAGGCTTCTTTGAACTTCTGAAGCTCTTGAACTTCCTTTGCTTGCTCTTCGAGAGTTGGTTTACCCTTCTAGAGATCATGGACAGTTCATCTTCTTCTTCTGATTCTGATTCTTCAGAATCTACTTCTTCAGCCTGAAAAGCGTTAGTGCATTTTTTATAATTAGATTTTAATGCAATAGACTTACCTTTCTTTTGAGGCTCATTTGCATCCAGCTCTATCTCATGGCTTCTCAAGGCACTGATTAGCTCTTCCAAAGAGACTTCATTCAGATTCTTTGCTATCTTGAATGCAGTCACCATTGGACCCCATCTTCTGGGCAATCTTCTGATGATCTTTTTTACATGATCAGCCTTGGTGTATCCTTTGTCCAGAACTCTTAATCCAGCAGTTAGCGTTTGAAATCTTTAGAACATCTTCTCAATATTTTCATCGTCCTCCATCTTGAAGGCTTCATATTTCTGGATTAGGGCAAGAGCTTTGGTCTCCTTGACTTGAGCATTTCCTTCATGGGTCATTTTCAATGACTCATATATATCATAGGCAATTTCCCTGTTAGATATCTTCTCATACTCAGCATGAGAGATAGCATTCAGCAAAACAGTCCTACATTTATGATGATTTTTGAAAAGCTTCTTTTGATCATCATTCATTTCTTGTCTTGTAAGCCTTACGCCAGTAGCTTTCACTGGATGTTTGTAACCATCCATCAGAAGATCCCATAAGTCACCATCTAGACCAAGGAAGTAACTTTCAAGTTTATCTTTCCGGTATTCAAAGTTTTCACCGTCAAATACTGGTGGTCTAGTATAACCATTGTTACCATTTCCATTGTATTGCTCAGCTGAGCCAGATGTAGATGTATTTGTAAGATATTCACCAGCCATCTTGTACTGAAGCGTTTTTCTCTTCCCGAATCTTTTCTAAACACGGTTAAGTGCTTGCACCTTAGAACCGGCGCTCTGATGCCAATTGAAGGATAGAAAAACACTTAGAAAGGGGGGTTTGAATAAGTGTAGCTTTAAAACTTGTAAGATAAAAATAATTTGCACAATGATTTTTATCTTAGTTCTTTGTTAACTAAACTACTTCAGTCCACCCCCTTGGAGTGATTTACCTCACCTGAGGATTTAATCCACTAATCACACAAGATTATAATGGTTTTCCACTTAGACAACTTCTAAGTCTTCTAGAGTATACTGATCACAACCTGATCACTCTAGGAACAAACTGCTTAGATACCCTCTAAGACTTTCTAGAGTATACTGATTAACAACCTGATCACTCTAGTTCTTACAACTTAATGTAAACAAATTCGTTTAAGAGTTACAATGCTTCTTATAAAGCTATTATCACAACTGTGATTTTCTCTTAAGTTTAAGCTTAATCTCACTAAAGTATTACAACAGCAATGTAGTGAGGTTGATGATGAAGTTAGAGAGCTTTTTGAATTTGACAGCGTTTCTGTATATTAGCACAAGTGTTGTATTCAGCTTCTCATCAGAACTTCAATATATAGGCGCTGGAGAAGATGACCGTTGGGAGCATTTAATGCTTTGCGTAATTCGTACATCATTGCATTTAATGTTTCACTCTTTTGTCAACTACCTCGAGCCTTGCTTTCGATGTGTCTACTGATGTTGCCTTTAATAGCTTCTAACGTTCCTTTTGTCAGTCAGCGTAGCCTGCCATCTTGTACTTGCTTCTGATCTGATGTTTGTGTAAATAACGTTTGAATATCATTAGAGTCAAACAGCTTGGTGCAGAGCGTCTTCTTGTCTTCTGACCTTGAAGTGCTTCTAAGCGTGATACCATGAGAACTTCAGTGCTTCTGCTTCTGATCTCAAGTCCTTTTGATGCTTCCATAGACCATGTTCTGATTCTGCTTGACCATCTTCTGATGTCTTGCCAGACCATGTTCTGATGTTGCATGCTGAACCTTCTGAGTCAGTGCTTCTTGCGCTGATTTTGTGCATACTCTTTATATAATCCCTGAAATGGAAATTGCATAGTATTAGAGTACCACATTATCTCATACAAAATTCATATACATTGTTATCATCAAAACTAAGAATATTGATCAGAACAAATCTTGTTCTAACAAGATGATGGTAAGTACTATCACCCAATCAGAAGTTGGATACCTCTTGAGGAGAAGAAGTTTGTCAATGAGCTCGAGGAAGTGCATCCACTTGCTATGGTTGTGTGGAAGCCAAGTTACAACGTTCTGACGGGAGACTTTCAGTCGATATTCAACTGGTTAAGGGAGAATCCCTCTTCTAAGGAACCAAATATGGTATATCCAGAAGTTGAATACCCTTCAGAACCTTCTGCTCCTACACCTTCAAAGAATTTGGTTGAAATTCTTAAGGCTCTTGAGAATTCAGAAACTGCACTCCCTGCTCCTGTTTATGCTGGAGCTGATGCTGAGAATCAAGTTGCTGAGAATCATTCTGTTGAGAAACTTCCTGTTTAGGAAAATCAAGATGATATTCTCATGGTCGATGCTGTTGCTGAGACTCCTCTTCTAGACAATAGTGTTGATGCTTCTTCTGCTGGACCTTCTGTTCTGATGAACACCATGAAGGCTCTTCAATAGAATCAAGCTGATCTTGCTTCTCGTTTGGACAAGCATGAGGAAACTCACAATGAGTTCATTTCGTTTATGAAGACGCAGACAGAGAGCATTGCTGAGATTCAAAACCTTCTGGCCAAGATAGCTTCTAAGCTAGGCTAGTCGTAGTGTGTCTTAGTCTTATATGTCTCTTGTTTCTTGCATCTGTTTCTTGCATCTGCTTCTATCCCTTTTGTATCTTCTGATATTTTGTTGAATCAATAAAATATTATCTTCTTCACTTTATGTTGTTTTATCATCTGAATCTTTTTAAAATGCTTTTTGATGTTATGACAAAAAGGGGGAGAAACATGATAATTGATTTGGTTTACTATATCAGTTGTTGGGATTAAGTCTCAACATTCCTAACATTATTTGCAAGTTCTATGTCTTTGATATTTTTTGCAGGATTGAAGATATTCTGAAAAAGCTCAACATGAGAAGCAAATACATGAGGAAAATCTATTCTATAAAGAAGCAAGTTCTTGGAAAATTGAAGCAAGCTTAGTGTTGTGACGCTTCAAGATCAGAAGAAAGAAGAATGTTCTGACATTCTCGTGGCAGAATATGTTCTGATACATTTTATTCTCTCATATGCTCTGATACATATTCTTTTTAAGAATCTATCAAAGTTTTCTCTAATACATGCTGTTGATTAAAAATCTATCAAGAATGCTCTGATATATGCTACTCATTAAGAATACTCTGATACATTCTTGATTCTGATAATTTTTTGTCTAGTATGTTCTGAAACATTTCAGGATGCAAAGATGCTTTGATGATGCTCTGATACATTCAAGAATGTTCTGATTCAATCAAGCATGCTATGACTGTAACGCCCGGAAATTCAATTATTCGCTTAAGTTAGACGTTTGGAGTGTTTAGTGAAAATTTCGTATTTTGGGACGATTTAGTCTGTATTAGCTCGGGATAGCGGATCGATAACTAATTGAGATTTTTAATATTTTTAGTATTATAAATATTATTAGAGTGTCGTGTATTATTTTAGGAATTTTCAGAGCAAATTAAATTAGACCGTAAAATATGAGGTGATAAGTTAATAGGGAGTTTTAATAAAATAAAATTTGATTGGGCTGAACTTTGTGTTGCCCGTGTGAATTAGTTGGGCCAAAGTGGAATTATTTGATTTATTAACAGAATATTAGGTGTTATATAAGTAGTAGTAGTGAAACAAATTAGGTTTTTTTACGTAGAAAAGAAAAGAAGAACAAAAGTTAGAGCACAAGGGTTTGGAAGGAGAGGATACGAGAAGTGCAAGACGGAACCAAAAATTAGGAATTCAATCGGAGTTAGAGCGGCCCTTAATTCAGGTAAGGGGTGGGGTTTTAACTCTATAATCGGAGTTATGATGAATCGTATGTGAGGATCGAATTGTATGGAATTATTAGAATTAAAATTAATATACTACAGTGTATTCGTAAATATATTGTGTAGTTAGAACGGTAGCGTTAAACATATATAATGGATATTTCGTTACTATATATATAATTTGTTAGATGAGGATACTGCAGCGTAGCCGCGCAATTGTAGAATTACGTCCCAGGTCTAGCGGCTTAGGACAATTAGTTAGATAACCAATAATTTGCGACACTCCTATATACTATAACAAGCATATATATTTTTGATAAATCATAATTTGTTATGATATAAACAATAATCATGTTTCCAAGTTTCTAATACATGATATTCCATATAATAATAATAATAATATAGAATAATATAATTCCTATGAATATATGTTTCATGTTTCAGGTTCATAAACACACATGTGCACCGAATACTGTAGTCTGTAGCGATAGTTAGTGGAGAAATACCTTTTGTACTGTAGCGACAAAAACCACTTTCAATTGTTTCAATTTACTAATATATATACATTTCATTAGCATACTAATGTATAATAATAATAATAATAATTATTATTATTATAAAAATATATGAATAGTTATTATATTAATACTATAATCCAAATTATAGGAACATATATTTATATAGATTAGTTTAATTATTACAGACTGTATATGTATATCTAGCAGAGATAATTTTGGTAGCATAACAGCAGCAGGGAGCTAAAGTAAATAATTGACCGGAAAATTAATTAATCGAGTGGTATAAGTTAGGCGAGCCCGGAATTGATTCGGTATCCGTAAATTGGCGACGTTTGGCGATGTTGTGATGTAATGCATATATTGACATATTGCGAATTCTTGAGATGTTGCCGGAAATCATTGTGACGAGTAATTATCAAATATGATTGATATATTTTGGCGATGTAGGCGAATGCCTTATGCGACGTTGTTATGTGATTGATTGTGATTTGTTGCATTTCATTAGTGTCTCATGAATTGCATATTTTTGGCGATGACCTGAATTGGAAAATTAGCGACGAAGGCTTATGCCTTGATGCCTCTGTTTAACTGGCAATTGGCGATGGGGGCTGAAGCCCTGGGTACCACATGCATGATGCATTGTCGAGTCTCATTCATTTGTTTTATTGCGACGTTGTGCGTGATTATGTGATTTTGATCTTGAATTGGTTGATTGGAATTGAAACGTGAGATATATATTATGACTTGAACTGTAATATACTTTTTATCATGACTTTATTTATATAGTTTGATATCTCACCCTTTGCTTTTTTTCGCTGTTACCTTTATATTGGTAACGTGCAGGTGGTGCTAGTAAGTGAAGGATTTAGCCGCTGTGAGTCGAGTCGGTTGTCGCTCTGATACGTAGCACTCGGGGGGACAAAACGATTGTTTTTATTATTGTTTTAGTTGTTGAATTTTATTTGGTTTTGGTTTAAATTGTAACTTAAAGTTACCGTGCAAAGATGCTACGACTTGATTTGAATATTTATGAAGTTTGATGATTCCGCTGCGAAGTAATTTAATTAATGTTATAATTTCTCCGCTCTCGTTTAAGTGCTATGTATCTATGTGGAGGCATAATTGTCGTATGTGAATTGAATGACTAATGTGACATCCTATTTCATCGTATGAAAATTTTAAAATACTTTGATTTTTATTTATAATTACCGGGTAGATTTTGGGGTGTTACATTAGTGGTATCAGAGCAGGTCCGTCCGTCCGGCCAGTTGTCGAGTCATAGTTAGTTAACAATCGAGTATTGTTAATTACTTTTATCTGACTGTTGTTTATGTTGTAGTGCTTAGTTGAGATGGCTGGTAGAAACGATGTTGCGATTGCTGCTGCTCTTGAGGCTATGGCTCAGGCTTCGGTGAATCAGCCAAATGCTGATGAGAATGCTGGATCTCGTAGTTTGGCGACTTTCCAGAGGGAGAATTCGCCGGTGTTCAAGGGTACGCATGACCCCGATGGTGCTCTTGATTGGCTGAAGGAGATCGAGCGAATCTTCCGTGTCATGGATTGCACTCCTGCACAGAAGGTTAGATATGGCACTCATATGCTGGCTAAGGAAGCAGATGACTGGTGGTTAGAGACTCGTCAGAGATTGGAAGTTGCTGGTGAAGAGATCACTTTAATTGTTTTCCACAGAGAGTTTCTGAGGAAGTATTATCCTGAAGATGTTCGGGGTAAGAAGGAGATTGAGTTCCTTGAGCTGAAACGGGGAAATATGTCAATGACAGAGTATGCTGCAAAGTTCACTGAGTTGGCTAAGTTTTACCCGTATTATGAGGGAGCAGGTGCTGAGTTTTCAAAGTGCATCAAGTTTGAGAACGGGTTGCGCTCTGAGATCAAGAAAGCTGTTGGGTATCAAAAGATTCGTACCTTTCCTAATCTGGTTGATAGTTGCAGGATTTATGAAGAAGATCATAATGCACATTACAAACTTGTCAAGGATAGGAGAGGCAAGCAGAACCGTAGCACACCTTATGATGCTCCAGTTGGAAAGGGAAAAGCAGAAGTGGCTAATGGCAAGAAAACTAGTGGGGGAGGAGCTCCTGCTAGCGTGGTTTGTTTCAAATGTGGAGAACCTGGTCACAAGAGTGATGTGTGTACTGCTGGGGAGAAAAGATGTTTCCGTTGTGGTAAGACAGGACACATAACTACTGATTGTAGGCATAAGGAAGTTATCTGTTTCAACTGTGGTGAAGAAGGGCATATTAGTGGCAAGTGTCAGAAACCAAAGAGGGAACCAGGCACTGGAAAAGTGTTCGCTTTAGCTGGAACTCAAACAACTAATGAGAACAGGAATGTCGGAGGTGCGTATTTCATTAGTAATACTTTTAATTACTATCGTTGATTTATCGGTGTTGCTAGTTGTTTCGTTGTTCCTGATTGCGTTGAATGATTAGTACGTTAGATTTAAACCTTGTTGAGTTTGGTCGTTCCGAAGGAATAGTACTTAGAGTGTTGTCAAGCACAACTTGGGGATCGAAGAGTTGGAAACTAGAACGAAGTTAAGGATGGTGGTATCAGATGAATTTTCGAGAACGAAAATCTTTTAAGTGGGGGAGAGTTGTAACGCCCGGAAATTCAATTATTCGCTTAAGTTAGACGTTTGGAGTGTTTAGTGAAAATTTCGTATTTTGGGACGATTTAGTCGGTATTAGCTCGGGATAGCGGATCGATAAGTAATTGAGATTTTTAATATTTTTAGTATTATAAATATTATTAGAGTGTCGTGTATTATTTTGGGAATTTTCAGAGCAAATTAAATTAGACCGTAAAATATGAGGTGATAAGTTAATAGGGAGTTTTAATAAAATAAAATTTAATTGGGCTGAACTTTGTGTTGCCCGTGTGAATTAGTTGGGCCAAAGTGGAATTATTTGATTTATTAACAGAATATTAGGTGTTATATAAGTAGTAGTAGTGAAACAAATTAGGTTTTTTTACGTAGAAAAGAAAAGAAGAACAAAAGTTAGAGCACAAGGGTTTGGAAGGAGAGGATACGAGAAGTGCAAGCCGGAACCAAAAATTAGGAATTCAATCGGAGTTAGAGCGGCCCTTAATTCAGGTAAGGGGTGGGGTTTTAACTCTATAATCGGAGTTATGATGAATCGTATGTGAGGATCGAATTGTATGGAATTATTAGAATTAAAATTAATATACTACAGTGTATTCGTAAATATATTGTGTAGTTAGAACGGTAGCGTTAAACATATATAATGGATATTTCGTTACTATATATATAATTTGTTAGATGATGATACTGCAGCGTAGCCGCGCAATTGTAGAATTACGTCCCAGGTCTAGCGGCTTAGGACAATTAGTTAGATAACCAATAATTTGCGACACTCCTATATACTATAACAAGCATATATATTTTTGATAAATCATAATTTGTTATGATATAAACAATAATCATGTTTCCAAGTTTCTAATACATGATATTCCATATAATAATAATAATATAGGATAATATAATTCCTATGAATATATGTTTCATGTTTCAGGTTCATAAACACACATGTGCACCGAATACTGTAGTCTGTAGCGATAATTAGTGGAGAAATACCTTTTGTACTGTAGCGACAAAAACCACTTTCAATTGTTTCAATTTACTAATATATATACATTTCATTAGCATACTAATGTATAATAATAATAATTATTATTATTATTATAAAAATATATGAATAGTTATTATATTAATACTATAATCCAAATTATAGGAACATATATTTATATAGATTAGTTTAATTATTACAGACTGTATATGTATATCTAACAGAGATAATTTTGGTAGCATAACAGCAGCAGTGAGCTAAAGTAAATAATTGACCGGAAAATTAATTAATCGAGTGGTATAAGTTAGGCGAGCCCGGAATTGATTCGGTATCCGTAAATTGGCGACGTTTGGCGATGTTGTGATGTAATGCATATATTGACATATTGCGAATTCTTGAGATGTTGCCGGAAATCATTGTGACGAGTAATTATCAAATATGATTGATATATTTTGGCGATGTAGGCGAATGCCTTATGCGACGTTGTTATGTGATTGATTGTGATTTGTTGCATTTCATTAGTGTCTCATGAATTGCATATTTTTGGCGATGACCTGAATTGGAAAATTAGCGACGAAGGCTTATGCCTTGATGCCTCTGTTTAACTGGCAATTGGCGATGGGGGCTGAAGCCCTGGGTACCACATGCATGATGCATTGTCGAGTCTCATTCATTTGTTTTATTGCGACGTTGTGCGTGATTATGTGATTTTGATCTTGAATTGGTTGATTGGAATTGAAACGTGAGATATATATTATGACTTGAACTGTAATATACTTTTTATCATGACTTTATTTATATAGTTTGATATCTCACCCTTTGCTTTTTTTCGCTGTTACCTTTATATTGGTAACGTGCAGGTGGTGCTAGTAAGTGAAGGATTTAGCCGCTGTGAGTCGAGTCGGTTGTCGCTCTGATACGTAGCACTCGGGGGGACAAAACGATTGTTTTTATTATTGTTTTAGTTGTTGAATTTTATTTGGTTTTGGTTTAAATTGTAACTTAAAGTTACCGTGCAAAGATGCTACGACTTGATTTGAATATTTATGAAGTTTGATGATTCCGCTGCGAAGTAATTTAATTAATGTTATAATTTCTCCGCTCTCGTTTAAGTGCTATGTATCTATGTGGAGGCATAATTGTCGTATGTGAATTGAATGACTAATGTGACATCCTATTTCATCGTATGAAAATTTTAAAATACTTTGATTTTTATTTATAATTACCGGGTAGATTTTGGGGTGTTACATTAGTGGTATCAGAGCAGGTCCGTCCGTCCGGCCAGTTGTCGAGTCGTAGTTAGTTAACAATCGAGTATTGTTAATTACTTTTATCTGACTGTTGTTTATGTTGTAGTGCTTAGTTGAGATGGCTGGTAGAAACGATGTTGCGATTGCTGCTGCTCTTGAGGCTATGGCTCAGGCTTCGGTGAATCAGCCAAATGCTGATGAGAATGCTGGATCTCGTAGTTTGGCGACTTTCCAGAGGGAGAATTCGCCGGTGTTCAAGGGTACGCATGACCCCGATGGTGCTCTTGATTGGCTGAAGGAGATCGAGCGAATCTTCCGTGTCATGGATTGCACTCCTGCACAGAAGGTTAGATATGGCACTCATATGCTGGCTAAGGAAGCAGATGATTGGTGGTTAGAGACTCGTCAGAGATTGGAAGTTGCTGGTGAAGAGATCACTTTGATTGTTTTCCACAGAGAGTTTCTGAGGAAGTATTATCCTGAAGATGTTCGGGGTAAGAAGGAGATTGAGTTCCTTGAGCTGAAACGGGGAAATATGTCAATGACAGAGTATGCTGCAAAGTTCACTGAGTTGGCTAAGTTTTACCCGTATTATGAGGGAGCAGGTGCTGAGTTTTCAAAGTGCATCAAGTTTGAGAACGGGTTGCGCTCTGAGATCAAGAAAGCTGTTGGGTATCAAAAGATTCGTACCTTTCCTAATCTGGTTGATAGTTGCAGGATTTATGAAGAAGATCATAATGCACATTACAAACTTGTCAAGGATAGGAGAGGCAAGCAGAACCGTAGCACACCTTATGATGCTCCAGTTGGAAAGGGAAAAGCAGAAGTGGCTAATGGCAAGAAAACTAGTGGGGGAGGAGCTCCTGCTAGCGTGGTTTGTTTCAAATGTGGAGAACCTGGTCACAAGAGTGATGTGTGTACTGCTGGGGAGAAAAGATGTTTCCGTTGTGGTAAGACAGGACACATAACTACTGATTGTAGGCATAAGGAAGTTATCTGTTTCAACTGTGGTGAAGAAGGGCATATTAGTGGCAAGTGTCAGAAACCAAAGAGGGAACCAGGCACTGGAAAAGTGTTCGCTTTAGCTGGAACTCAAACAACTAATGAGAACAGGAATGTCGGAGGTGCGTATTTCATTAGTAATACTTTTAATTACTATCGTTGATTTATCGGTGTTGCTAGTTGTTTCGTTGTTCCTGATTGCGTTGAATGATTAGTACGTTAGATTTAAACCTTGTTGAGTTTGGTCGTTCCGAAGGAATAGTACTTAGAGTGTTGTCAAGCACAACTTGGGGATCGAAGAGTTGGAAACTAGAACGAAGTTAAGGATGGTGGTATCGGATGAATTTTCGAGGACGAAAATCTTTTAAGTGGGGGAGAGTTGTAACGCCCGGAAATTCAATTATTCGCTTAAGTTAGACGTTTGGAGTGTTTAGTGAAAATTTCGTATTTTGGGACGATTTAGTCGGTATTAGCTCAGGATAGCGGATCGATAACTAATTGAGATTTTTAATATTTTTAGTATTATAAATATTATTAGAGTGTCGTGTATTATTTTGGGAATTTTCAGAGCAAATTAAATTAGACCGTAAAATATGAGGTGATAAGTTAATAGGGAGTTTTAATAAAATAAAATTTAATTGGGCTGAACTCTGTGTTGCCCGTGTGAATTAGTTGGGCCAAAGTGGAATTATTTGATTTATTAACAGAATATTAGGTGTTATATAAGTAGTAGTAGTGAAACAAATTAGGTTTTTTTACGTAGAAAAGAAAAGAAGAACAAAAGTTAGAGCACAAGGGTTTGGAAGGAGAGGATACGAGAAGTGCAAGCCGGAACCAAAAATTAGGAATTCAATCGGAGTTAGAGCGGCCCTTAATTCAGGTAAGGGGTGGGGTTTTAACTCTATAATCGGAGTTATGATGAATCGTATGTGAGGATCGAATTGTATGGAATTATTAGAATTAAAATTAATATACTACAGTGTATTCGTAAATATATTGTGTAGTTAGAACGGTAGCGTTAAACATATATAATGGATATTTCGTTACTATATATATAATTTGTTAGATGATGATACTGCAGCGTAGCCGCGCAATTGTAGAATTACGTCCCAGGTCTAGCGGCTTAGGACAATTAGTTAGATAACCAATAATTTGCGACACTCCTATATACTATAACAAGCATATATATTTTTGATAAATCATAATTTGTTATGATATAAACAATAATCATGTTTCCAAGTTTCTAATACATGATATTCCATATAATAATAATAATATAGGATAATATAATTTCTATGAATATATGTTTCATGTTTCAGGTTCATAAACACACATGTGCACCGAATACTGTAGTCTGTAGCGATAGTTAGTGGAGAAATACCTTTTGTACTGTAGCGACAAAAACCACTTTCAATTGTTTCAATTTACTAATATATATACATTTCATTAGCATACTAATGTATAATAATAATAATAATTATTATTATTATAAAGATATATGAATAGTTATTATATTAATACTATAATCCAAATTATAGGAACATATATTTATATAGATTAGTTTAATTATTACAGACTGTATATGTATATCTAGCAGAGATAATTTTGGTAGCATAACAGCAGCAGTGAGCTAAAGTAAATAATTGACCGGAAAATTAATTAATCGAGTGGTATAAGTTAGGCGAGCCCGGAATTGATTCGGTATCCGTAAATTGGCGACGTTTGGCGATGTTGTGATGTAATGCATATATTGACATATTGCGAATTCTTGAGATGTTGCCGGAAATCATTGTGACGAGTAATTATCAAATATGATTGATATATTTTGGCGATGTAGGCGAATGCCTTATGCGACGTTGTTATGTGATTGATTGTGATTTGTTGCATTTCATTAGTGTCTCATGAATTGCATATTTTTGGCGATGACCTGAATTGGAAAATTAGCGACGAAGGCTTATGCCTTGATGCCTCTGTTTAACTGGCAATTGGCGATGGGGGCTGAAGCCCTGGGTACCACATGCATGATGCATTGTCGAGTCTCATTCATTTGTTTTATTGCGACGTTGTGCGTGATTATGTGATTTTGATCTTGAATTGGTTGATTGGAATTGAAACGTGAGATATATATTATGACTTGAACTGTAATATACTTTTTATCATGACTTTATTTATATAGTTTGATATCTCACCCTTTGCTTTTTTTCGCTGTTACCTTTATATTGGTAACGTGCAGGTGGTGCTAGTAAGTGAAGGATTTAGCCGCTGTGAGTCGAGTCGGTTGTCGCTCTGATACGTAGCACTCGGGGGGACAAAACGATTGTTTTTATTATTGTTTTAGTTGTTGAATTTTATTTGGTTTTGGTTTAAATTGTATCTTAAAGTTACCGTGCAAAGATGCTACGACTTGATTTGAATATTTATGAAGTTTGATGATTCCGCTGCGAAGTAATTTAATTAATGTTATAATTTCTCCGCTCTCGTTTAAGTGCTATGTATCTATGTGGAGGCATAATTGTCGTATGTGAATTGAATGACGAATGTGACATCCTATTTCATCGTATGCAAATTTTAAAATACTTTGATTTTTATTTATAATTACCGGGTAGATTTTGGGGTGTTACAATGACAACAAAGAAGAAATTCAAAGCTCTGAAGTTGTCCTATGGAAGCAAGAAGCAGAAGCTCTGAATGTTCTGAAGTTCTAAGCAAAGTGAACGTCTCTATCGAACTGGAAAATACTCAGGGAAGTCTTTTATTTATAAATTCTTCTAGTATTTATTTCAGGGGGAGATTGTTAATCTCAGGGGGAGACATATTCACACATTCTGATTACATGCTTATGCTATAACTGTGAAATTGTCCTTGGTCATCTGATATTCTGATTGCAAATTCATATCAATTATATATGTTTTTGTCATCATAAAAAAGGGAGAGATAGTTAGATCAATATTTGTTCTGATCAATATTCTTGTTTTGATGATAACAATGTATATGAATTTTTTATAAGATAATGTGGTACTCTAATCCTTTACATTTTCCAATTCAGGAATTATATAAGGAGTACGCACAATTCAGCGCCAGAAGCACTGACTAAGAAGGTTCAAGATTGCAACATCAGAACATGCTCTCGCAAGACATCAGAAGATGGTCAAGCAGAATCAGAACATGGTCTATGAAGCATCAGAAGAACATGAGATCAGAAGCAGAAGCACTGAAGTTCTTATGGTATCACGCTCAAGCACTTCAAAGTCAGAAGACAAGAAGATGTTTTGCACCAAGTTGTTTGACTCTGATTATTCAAACGTTGTATCTACAAACATCAGATCAGAAGCAAGTACAAGATGACAGGCTACGCTGACTGACAAAAGGAACGTTAGAAGCTACAAAATGCAAAATCAGTAGAAGCAGTAAAAGCAAGGCTTGAGGTAGTTGACAAAAGAGTGAAACATTAAATGCAGAGCTGTACGGAACATGCAACGCATTAAATGCTCTCAACAATCATCTTCTCAAACGCCTATAAATAGAAGTTCTGATGAGAAGCTGAATACACAACTCTTGCGCAAAAATACAGAAACATTGTCAATTTCAAAAGCTCTCAAACTTCATCTTCAACCTCACTTCACTTGTAATATCTTAGTGAGATTTAAGCTTAGAACTTAAGAGTAATATCACAGTTGTGATTATAGCTTTCTAAGAAGCATTTGAATACTTTTGTAAACATTTATTTTACATTGATTTGCAAAAGGTTCCTAGAGTGATCAGTGAGATCAGTAGACTCTATAAGACTTAGAAGTTTCTAAGTGTTG
The DNA here is from genome assembly GCF_029867415.1 of Vicia villosa. Lineage (NCBI taxonomy): Eukaryota > Viridiplantae > Streptophyta > Magnoliopsida > Fabales > Fabaceae > Vicia > Vicia villosa. The sequence continues at coordinate 273,924 of NW_026705755.1, forward strand.
ATTTCCTAGAATGATCAAGGTGTGATCAGTATACTCTAGAAGACTTAGAGTGTTTCTAAGTGGACAACCATTGTAATCAAGACTAATTAGTGGATTAAATCCTCAGTTGAGGTAAATCACTTTAAGGGGGGTGAACTGGAGTAGTTTCGTTAACAATGAACCAGGATAAAAATATTGTGTTCATTGTTTTTATCTTAAGAGTTTTTAAAGTCACACTTATTCAAACCCCCCCTTTCTAAGTGTTTTTTCTATACTTCATCCCCGTCTGCCGGCCAGTCCATTCGAGCACCATTATTCTTTCTGGCCATAACAACGTTCCTTCCCGAGGGGGTCTTCTGTGCTCGCTCCCGACGACCTTAAATAATCACTTCCACGGCCGAAAGCAACAACTTAGGGGGCTCCTGTTTTGGACTAGCCCAATTGTTCCAATAGGCCCAATCCACTCATTGGTATAAAATGGCCCAATAAGCATTGGCCCAATCCATAGAACCGGCGGAAGGCAATCTCCCTTCCTACCGGGCACGACCACTCTAAACCTACCACGACTAAGGAACATTCGAAATTTCTTGGTCTCCGTCCCCGGCGACGGATAGTTCCTTATGCCCGGCTAGTCAGAGACCTAGTCAGCTGTTTCCTATATTTTGGGCCCGGAAATCACGCCTAGGCCCACAAATATAGCGTGACCCAATTGTCATCAAAAGAGAACACTATAAATAGCCTTCTACCCCTAGGGTAAAAGGTAATCCAAACTTTGCCCAAACTCTCATATTTTCTGTTGTACCTTATTGTTCTCTTTCTTACTTTGGCTTTAGAGTGTCTTGCAGGTACAACCCCATTTTTCTCATCCATCACCGAAGATCAAGCCTACTGTTGCTGGCCACTTGTTCTGCACCAACCAAACAGTATGAATACTATGTTTGAATGTTATTATATTTTGATGAAAAAATAGGAAATCAATGTGATAAAATTTTGTTGTTAAATTAAGAGCGGTTAATAGATGTTATGTTATAATAAATTTTTGTCTTTATAAGAAGTTGAATATATATATATATATATATATATATATATATATATATATATATATATATATATATATATTAGAAAAAAATGTTATCGAACGATATTTGTAAATATCTGCAGGTACCTTAAACCTTGTGGATTACCCGCTTAGCGAATATATAAACGAATATGGGGCAGATACAAGTATCTTATTTATTTAACAAGGACACAAGAATATCATATTACCCACCGTCATGAATATCTATTTACACTCATAGGTAAATCTAATATATATATCTATTATGATATAATGTGACGTGATTTAAGAGATATTTTTTAAAGCTGATAAATAACTTGAAATCGCACATCAAAGAGCAACTGTGGAAGATAACATATCCAAAAACCAGAAATATGAAGCTACCCGCAAAACCTGTAACATGTTTACTTAAAATGAGTTATCTTATAGCAAGTGCATACAATCAAGTATGTATTGATCTAACAAGATATGGTCTTTTCGAAGAAATAAAAATCAACTTTGAAGTGGCCCACTTCAAAATTGAGTCGGACACATTATGTGTATTGGGGTGACTTTCAAAATCACTCATACTTTTAAATGTTATTCGACCATTATAAAAAATATAAGAAAGTATTAAAAAAAAGTTAAAATTATATATGATATAAATAAAAGTGATATTAAATTTAAAGATGATAATTATTGTCTTGAAATTAGAATAATAAAAATCATTATTAACAATTTTGAATATATTAATATTAATTTTTTGAAAATTTAAATATAATTTTGTCATTTAAATATGATAAACATCATATATTTGTTATTATTAATTATTATATAATATAATATATTACTTATTTACTCATATTTTCTCTAATGAATATTTTAAATATATTATTGATTTTTTTCAAAAGGTTTTTTTATAAAATCTATTTCAATTTATTTTATTACTTTTAATTTTTTTTAATTATTGTTTGTTTATTTGTTAAATTTAAATTAATTAAAAAATAATGAATATTTTTTACACGAATAGTTTGTAAATGTGTGTGTTTCAAAGACATAAAATAGTAAAATAATATATATTTTTTTTACGTGTTTGTCAAACACATAATAGGATATATGATATTTTTTCTTTATGATATTGTATAAGTATTCAACATATATTTTGTATCTATGCACTTATTGTATATAAGAGATCCTAAATGAATATTAATGATTTGACAATTATGAATAATTAATTCTTTAAAATATTTTTAGAATTTTGATGTATATGTTAGATTTTATTTTAAATATTTATTTGAATTTTTTAACAAATATGTTTTTTAGTAAAAAAACTTATTAATCATTAAACTTTGATTTCCTTTATAAAAATATAATATAGCAAAAAAAAGTATTTAACAAAAATATCATTATTGTACATTGTAATTAAAAAATTCATTAATAATTTACTAAAACTTTTTATTTAATTAATCCCTTAAATAAGGTTTTATTTTTGTAAAGTAAATAGAAAAATAATTTTTTTTAATAAGGATAAATTATTGAATAAAAAAAGGAAAAACAACAAGGATGAAAATACATAAAATATAATCCATTAAACAACTAGCAAATATAGGAAGACATACATAACTTATATCTTAAAAAAAATTAGAAGTACAAATAGGAAGTAAATCCCATAAAATGTCATAATCAACAAAAAAATCTCCATTGGCAATTATCTATACATGTATTTTTCTTTTTAAAAATGTGAGATATTTTGGATTTAAAGGAGCATATATTGTGTAAAGTATTCTTCCATTTAATTAAAAGATGACAAGGTACACTATTCATATGAAAAAAATACATGGATGATCCGTATTGAGTTAGTTTCAAGCAAAAAAAGTTATATTCCCTCTTGTTAGCATATTCGATAACAAGCATATTTTTCGTGCAAATCTGCTAGAAAGGATGTGCAAACTCTAATCTTAGCTAAGAAAACTCTAAAATATGCTCCCAATGTAATCTTAAATATGTCATCACAAATTGATATTCTAGAGAAATCTTGAAACTTAGTCCGTGTTACACTTAATCTAATTATGAATAGTAAAATACCAAATAACTTGTATGATTCTAGGTGCGGGAGGAGGTCAATATTTGATGAGAAAATATTTAACAACTGTAAACTCGTGAATTGAAGAATCATGTGTACCTTGATCGGGACTTTATGAGTCTATCGGGATACTAACTGCAAGTATACAGTCTAGTCGTTTTAGTTTTAAAAGATATCGAACCCACAGAGACTGAGGATCAATATAGTACGATCTTAAGTTACTAGTGCTAGCTAAAGCTATCGGGTATTTGGTTTTAGGGAAACGGAAATTAAATATGAATTTAATAATAATGCTAATAGTACTGGTATGCAATAGTCAGAGGTTTAGGTTCAATAAATCATCGACATAAATTAAGTTTAAAAACGCTTTCCAGAATACGTTATTTGAATTAAAAACCCTCTTCTCACACTCTCGTGTTTATTAATTTAGATTATAAAACCAACTTTAAAGTTGCTCTCGCTAAATCATTTAACAACTGAAATCACTTTTTGAAAATCAAATAAAATATAATCAACTCTAAAGAACTCTCGCTGTATTTAGAGTTGATGCTTTGATGTCTACTATCCGGTATAAGACCTCAAACTCTTGTTGTGTTGATTTTAAACCTTAGTTTGTGATTTTACTTTCGTAACAAAACAATTCAATATTAATTTTAGAAATCAAAACTGGTATTACTTTTAATTAGTTTTTAAACTGAATTATTACCGAACCTGTCGGTACCAGTGTTATAAATTTAGCTAGACATGGTTTTTAGTACATTCATGTAAAGACGGTATAGGAAATTGAATACAAGCATGACAATCAATAATAATATAAACATATAAATAGAAACCTGGAATTGAATTAAATAGTCTGAATAAGCTTCAAATACCAAATCTTCAATACAACTACGTGATCTTCAATTACAGCTTTGAATCCAAAATAACAATTCCTAATTCTATAGTGCAATAGCCCCTCAATGTGAGAAATTATTGCTTTGGGAAGTAAAAGGAAAGGGCTGGAAAATAAAATACTGGAAAAGGGAAAATAACTAGTTGCAGGAAATTGGAAAAATAACAGTCGAAAACTAAATCAGAACAATTTGAAGGAAAAGAAGACAGGAAAACAATTTTGCAACTGCCAACCTATATATAATGCTTCCCTAGGTGACCTAAGTCTTCCCCAAAAATAGGGAGACTTAAAACATGCACAGGACTTGTTCAATCGTGGGAGACTGGGATTCTGTGAGTCTGTTTGTGGGCTTTGCGTTTTAACCAAATTTAGCTAGTGCCGATCGCAACATGGTGTGACGAGGGGCACAAATTTTGCTCTTGTGTCGTTCGTAATCTAGATTTTTACGATCGTAACAACATCACTTCTTAGCAGACACTTCTACTTCATAGCAGAAGTGTGATGTTCTTTGGATGTTTTCTCTTCAATTTATTGTGTAGCTTCATCTTGGCTTGAGAAGTCATAAATACCTAAAAACACAACAAAATACCAACGTGAAGCAACATAATTGATAAAAATGGATAAACAGTTCATGTATATTAAGCCTAAAATGCGATACAATTTCACGTTATTACACCTCAAAAGAAGTAAATGTCATAAAGACAAATTGTTTAACATTAATAATTGACCCATATTTTTCTCATTTATTTCATTAATTTAAAGTTATTTTTTAATGCATATTAAAGTTGTTAGTACTTCTTTTGTTTTTAATCATGTTCCGGATTGGAACCAAAATTTGTGTTGTTCATTGACCTAGGACCCTGTGAGCAATGATGTGATCTTCGATACGGTGGTGCAGGATGAACGTGCCAGGTTAGCACCACAATGCTTAAGTTAGTTACAAAGTCCAAGATAAGTGTAGTGAAAATGTGAAGATTAGAAAAAGTACTTTGAGTCTCACGTGTGTCGATTATATATGTTGGATAATTTTAATTGGGTTATGCATGGTTGGGCTCTCGCATTAGACCCTAAGACTGCCCATAACAATTGCCCTCAAGGCTTGTCGTGTGTTTGCTAGCCGGGAAGTCTTCCAAAGTTGTGACCGACATCTACATATCGCGTCCAATCATAAAGGGAAACACAAACGTAGAGAACAAGTACAGAAGTAGTGGTGAACAAACACATTAAATGCATTTCCCATCATTAAAATATCTCGTAGATTTTTCAGGTGCGTAGCTTTAGGCCCGCAGGTTAGGGCATAGTTTTCCTACATAGGGCACTTCATTTTTTATTTACTCATTATAAAAGGATGGCTCTTCTTCTAGACGTCTTTTTTTCTTCATTTATTGATATAATTCATAGATGCATTATTATTTTGTTATAACTAACTTTTCATTCATTAAAAATTTGGTGATAGAATGAGACAATGGTTGCATTTATACCACCAACCAATTGACCTGGTATAGCATGTTGGGTATACTCCAAATTGACACTTTTTAGTCTTGGTAGTTACAATAATGTACTAGTTTTTAACATAATTTTTGGAACAAGAATTGTTCTGATCAATATTCTTAGTTTTGATGATAACAATGTATATGAATTTTGTATAAGACAATGTGGTACTCTAATCCTATGTATTTTCCATTTCAGGAAATATATGATGAGTATGCACAATTCAGCGCAAGAAGCACTGACTCAGAAGGTTCAGTATGCAACATCAGAACATGCTCTCGCAAGACATCAGAAGATGGTCAAGCAGAATCAGAACATGGTCTATTGAAGCATCAGAAGAACTTGAGATCAGAAGCAGAAACACTGAAGTTCTTATGGCATCATGCTAGAAGCACTTCAAAGTCAGAAGACAAGAAGATGCTCTGCACCAAGCTGTTTGACTCTGATTAATTCAAACGTTGTATCTACAAAGATCATATCAGAAGCAAGTACAAGACGGCAGGCTACGCTGACTGACAAAAGGAACGTTAGAAGCTATTAAAGGCAAAGTCAGTTAAAGCAGGAAAAGCAAGGCTCGAGGTAGTTGACAAAAGAGTGAAACATTAAATGCAATACTGTACGGATCACACAACACATTAAATGCCCCTATCGGTCATCTTCTCAAAACGCCTATAATTAGTGAAGTTCTGATGAGAAGCTGAACACAACACTTTCACGCAAAATACAGAAACGTTGTCAAATTCAAAAGCTCTCAAACTTCATCTTCAACCTCACTACGTTACTGTTGTAATATCTTAGTGAGATTAAGCTTAGAACTTAAGAGAAATATCACAGTTGTGATTATAGCTTATTAAGAAGCATTGTAATACTCTTGTAAGAATTTGTTTACATTCATTTGTAAATGTACTAGAGAAGATTAAGTTGTGATCGGATTCTCTAGAAGTCTCAGAGGGTATATAAGCATTGATTTCCTAGAGTGATCAGGTTGTGATCAGAATACTTTAGAAGACTTAGAGGGTATCTAAGTGGAAAACTATTGTAATCAAGATTGATTAGTGGATTAAATCCTCAGGTGAGGTAAATCACTCTAAGGGGGTGGACTGGAGTAGTTTCGTTAACAACGAACCAGGATAAAAATCATTGTGCAACTGTTTTTATCTTAAGAGTTTTTAAAGTCACACTTATTCAAACCCCCCCTTTCTAAGTGTTTTTCTATCCTTCAATAATAACCTAACATTACTCTAATACCCCCCGTCCCATAAACTCATGGTGACTAAAGAACCCTGAGTTTGTGTCTGATATCAAGAAAGTTGGAGGATGCTAAGGGCTTGGTAAGTACACTAGCTAGCTGTTTAGAGTCAGAGATGTGAACAACCTGAAGTAGGCTTGGCCATCACCTTCTCCTTGACAAAAAATAAGTTAATCTTCATGTGCTTAGTTCTAGAGTGCATTATGGAGTTATATGCAAGCATGAAAATTGAAAGATTGTCACCGAGAATGAAAAGAGGTTAACTGACAAAGTTTAACTCTTGAAAAGGGATTGAACCCATATTAAATAAGCAGTAGCTTGGCTAGACTCATGTATTCAATTTTAGTGTTGGATTTGGCCACAACATACTGCTTTTTGGACCACCATGAATTGAGATTTGTGCCAAAAAGAATAATGACACATCTCTGAAACTCGATCAAAGTGTGTGGGCTGCAACCCTTAATGGGTGGAAGATTTTATGTCTAGTACAAGAGAAACCTGGAGTCCCAAAACTCATTATACGTCATGTCCTAGCAACTACAAAACACCCTCATAAGAAGTAAATTGGTCTTAAAATTCTTATAAGACCACTTATAGACACCCAAGTATCCTTGCATACTCCCTTGGGTCAATAAAACCCCTCATAAATGGCTTTATACTTAAACATCAACAAACAACCTCAAAAGAACATTATAAACTGGCAAAATTACATAAATTATGTAGGCATTTATTGATTTATTTTACAAACAATCAAGATAAAATCACTCGATTTATCAATGAAAAGTGATAAAATAAATGTTTGACTTTTTACTAGCACATATGGGCAGTGCATCTAGCGACCCAATCTTTTTTAATTCTATAAATAGTAAGGCCATAATCAGTTCAAAGGGAGTTTTCAGTGAATTCAAGGTAGTATAGAAAGGTAGTAGGTTCACCTTGGTCTCAGTGGGAGATTCGAGAAAGGGAGATTAAAGGCGGAAACACTGCTCACGAGATCGTTGCATATGTTTTTCCAAGTTTGTCTTCTTCGAATTACTTATACAACTGTCATGAGTGAGCATAACTGAATATCTCTTTGTTAGGGGTATATGTAGACGTTATATACTCATGTGTTAATTTTGGTCATAACGTTTTACATAATTTTACTTAAGTTTTAATATTGATGATTCTTCATTTTTGATGCTTATTTTGGATCGGCTACCTAAAATATGTTCTAATGGTACAATCATACATACGAGAGGTGCTGGTAGTTACTAGATCCAAGTCTCCATCTATTTGATGGTAATGCCTAGAGATATGATTATGTTTAATATCTACATAATATTGATAATTGATATCAATATTTTTATTTCATTGTTGAAACTTAATGATGTTGTATTTAATAGTGCGAGAGATCACCTTTTAGGTAATACAACTTATCTCATGTCGTTGAGTCAGAGATGACATACGATAAAATCAACAAACAATAATACTAATAGTTGACTAGAAGAACATATTACACACCAATTGTTATTCATGAGAATAAATGACGATAAAATCTACCTTCCACTTCTCATTGTTAATACCAAATTTTCAATTTATTTTTGAAATTTAATTTATTTGCAACCAAACAAGTTGTGTTGTCCAAAAAAGTACAGGTGTGTGCGTGTTCTAGTAGGTATATTATGCGTTTGGGGGTAAGGGTTAGCTCACAATGCTGAGCAGTTTTGTATGGTGTTTTTAGGATATTTTAGGGACCAATTCACATGATGAGAGGTCATGTTTTTGGACAAAGCTACTGTAACACATGAGGCCGAAGAGGACAGATGGTGGTTGCACCGCATGTAACACTTGTGACAAAAGTAGGCGAGGAATGGTTGCCATATAGGAATGAGAAAGATCCTGAGGCTGTGCAGGGAAGATACTGCATGATATAAGGAAGACTTATAAGGATTGATTGGTACTACATATACCAAAAAGATGCATCTTCTTTTTGGTAGCCCGTTCCATAAGAACTCCACAGTTAAGCGTGCTTGACTTGGAGCAATTTTGGGATGGGTAACCTTTTGCAAAGTTTCTCAGAAAATGTGTGAGTGAGGACAAATCATTTTGAAAAGACCTTTGTCGATTTGTAGGGTCAGACAGTAATTCTAAAAAGTAGTCTAGGGCGTTATAAATGGTATCAGAGTCATACTTCTTCAAGTACAATGTGGTTCGAGGACAAACCATGTGGAAGCTGGTGGGTATGTGACACCCAAGGTTGAAGAGGGAAGATGGTGGTTACACCGCAAGTAACACTCGTGACCAAAGATGGCAAGGAGTGGTCACCAGATAAGAATGAGAAAGATCTTGAGGCTGTGCATGGAAGAGGCTGCTTGGTTGAAGGAAGGCTTATAAGGAATGATTGGTACTACCCATACCAACAAGATGCATCTTCTTTTTGGTAGCTCGTTCCATAAGAACTCCAAAGTTAAGCAAGGTTGATTTTGAACAATTTTGGGATGGGTGGCCTTCTAGGAAGTTTCTCAGAAAGTGTCTAAGTGAGGACAAATTATGCTGAAAAGACATGTGTTGGTTTGTAGGGTCAGTCGGTAATCCTAAAATGAAATCTAGGGCGTTATAGCTACTAGGTTGTAGGCGGGCGGAATCATGGGAGGAGTGGTCCTCCTAATTCAGGTATGGGACCTTTTGACTTCGTCAGGCTAGTTGGTTCAAGCCTAGTGGACTGGTCTAGCCTAGTGGAAGACTAGGTTCTATCCTAATAGACGATTAGGTTCTAGCCCAATGGATGACTTGGTCTAGCCCAAAGGGCGACTAGGTCTAGCCTAGTGAACGACTAGGTTCTTGCCTAGTAGACGACCTGGTCTAGCCCAGTGGGCTCATCCCATTCTTGGGGTTCTAGCTCTTCTTAGGATGCTAACTCTTTTTGGATACTCTTTATTAGGGCCCGACAAAATATACCAGTACACAGTCTCTCAAGCATACGGGCTTAAACAGGCCGAAGTGATTTGTCAAGAGTGCCCATATTCTTATGGCTCCCTTGTACAGATCTATCCTAGGTAGGCTTTTTCTTAATGAGGGCTTGTAGTGTGTTCCTCAGGCGAGACTTTCTGTCAAGTCCCTCTTACGAGACTTTATGCTAATTCTATTAGGCGAGACTTTATGTCGAGTCCCTTATATGAAACATTATGTTAAGTCTCTCATACGAGACTTTATGATGAGTCTCTTAGGCGAGATTTTATATGTTACGCTCGACTAATGAGACTCGAAGCTTCTAAGGCGAGGATTTAACCTCATGGGCAGAACTTCTATCGAGCCTTTAGTTAAAACTTGTGACAAAGTCTTCGGGGCTGGATATTGACCGCACCTCTAAGGCGTGGTTCTTGAGTTTGGTCCCGCTCAAGGAATACAAAGTCCCTCAAGTGAGAGTTTAATCAGTTTTGAGGAATCTAAGATCCTTTAGATGTTGTATTGTGTTGCCTGATTGGCGAAACGCTAAGTCATTCAAGCGGGGCGTGTAACCTTTCAGGCGATAATTCTAGCGAGCCCTCTAGGGAGACTTGACATTAAGTCTTTGGGGCTTGATATAGGTCGCGCCTCTTAGGCGTGATTTTTTGGAAGTATTCTTGCCCGAGGAGATACTAAGTCCTTCAGGCGAGAGTTTGTCTTGGCCAATTTGGCATAGCCCATGAGGGCGGCAAAGATCCTACAAGATCTGACGTCATGATTGCCTTGAGGGATGACAAGGATCTTCCTGTGGAAGTCTAGTTATGTGATTGCCTCGAGGAGCGGCAAGAATCCTTTCGTGAAGATTTAATGCGGAATTGCCTCGAGGGGCAGCAAAGATCTTCCTATGGAAGTCCAGCATGTAATTGCCTCGAGGGGCAGCAAAGATCTTCCTATGGAAGTCTAGCTATGCGGATTGCCTTAAGAGGCGATAAGAATCTTCACCAAGAAGTCCAGTATTTTCAATAACATAAGTGTTCCTTCCTCCTTTTGCGTACATCCTGCAAAATTCATTCAACTCATAAAAGAGAAGGTGTGGCTCTTCAAAACTCCTATTCCCACGCAGGGGAAATGATCAACCCCTTTATTCATACATATAATATATGGAGTTCTTAACCAAATTACAAGCGGAAGAGGCAATATGTGCCTTATCACAAGAACTAGAAGCTTTCATATGCAACACATTATGTTCTAGTAACTAGTAGTAATAAACAAACTAATAGAGGCCATATCATCAATATGGATAACAAAACTAGTAGAGCCATATACCTAAAGAGAAACAAATGCCAATTTGGAGAATCAATATAACCTTCAAAGCCACTGAGACTAGATCATCAACATGGATAACAAAACTAGTAAAGCCACGTAGAATAAAATACAAGCTAATTTATGCAGAAACAACAACACCTAGCCTACGATGCCACCGGAAGGAAGACGTAGAGGAACATAGAGCAACAACAGAACATGCAAGCTCAAAGAACTAAATCAGATATGAACATCAACATGTACAAACACCAGAACATGTTAAAACACGAAGAAATGGACAACAACATGAATATCAAGAAGAGTATAGACACGAAGAACACAATTTTAGCAATGTAGAGTAGGAACAATAATACCTAGCATTACATAAACACTGGCGCGAACATGGGGATGAACAGGGAATGGAACATGTAAGGGTTGATTCAGAACGATATCGGTGAAATCGTAGTGCAAATGACGTGGAAGTAGAAGGGCTACCTGTATCCGATGGCGGCGGAAACTCAAGCAGTCCTAAACACCATTATGATTGCTTAGATGATGGGGATAAAGAAATTGAAAGTTCGGTCGGATTATCAAGACACTGTCACAAAGGTTAACAATAGAGGTGATGAAGGCAAAGGCGAAGGTGATAAAACACACAAAGGTTATCTGATCAATCAAATTAGGAAAACCTTAACTAGGTTTGAAATGGGCTATATATCTCATATTTATTTTTTGGTGGAAATCTTGATATCCGGCCTTGCGACCGACTAATCCAAGAGGGACCAATCCCACCATCCACTAGCGGGGGTCACGTTTAAAGCCAGAACAAAATTCTGTATGGACTGCCCCAACACAAGAATTGATGACACCTAACTTATTAACGTACCTACAATATTCAGGCCCACAAACTTGCTCAAAGGGCCATTACTGAAAACAACTCAGTCCACATGAACCAACCCAATCAGAATGTAGTAAAAACTTTTCAGACAATTTATCAATAAGAGGTAAAAAAAAATTTTTTAAATTTTTTTATCATAACTCTTCTCCTTTTTTTCCTCTCAAAATCCCTATCAAATAGGAGAACCAAAAATTATTTCATACAAAAATCTGATTACATCAATCCTCTCCTAAAAAATTGAACTAAAGATAATTTAAATATTCACTCCCAGAAGAATCTCCAACCAAACGGATTCTAAAATTAAAAAAAAAAAAATTAAATATGTTGTTGGTCCATATAAAAGTCAATATTTATTTTTATACGGACTAAAAGTTATTTTAATAATTTTATAAAAACTAAAAACAATATTTAACCGAAGAAAAAAAACCGTTTTTAAAAATGTGTATCAAAACTTAAAATGTTAATTTATTTAGAAAAAAAAAACTAGTAGATTTATTTTCGAGGAAAATAAAATTCCAGGAAAATAAAAGTAGATAGATAATATACAACCCCAAGCGTAGGGGTATCCTTAACAGATTTCTCTTTCCCTCCCTCCTTCCGTGGCACGCCCGAAGATGGATTTCGGCGCGATTTACGGCCGCCATAGCCGCCCCTGCAGAAGTCGTCGCCGCTGATCAGATCTCAACCCCGCACCGCGATTCTGAGATTGATAGGTTATAGAAACTTACTATTACTATTTATTTCTTTATGCGATTCAAATCTCATTTTGTTAATCCTTTCTTTCTTCTCTTTTGTAGATAACTGAAAGATTTTATTGGAATTCAAGAGTTCCTGATTCACTGGTAACATTCCTCTTCGATTCAGATGAAAATATGTAGCACCGACACTTGTCTGATATCGATATTTGTAATTACGTTTAATTAATTAATTATTTATAATTATTATCAGTGTCGATGTGTCTCGGTGCACAACTATGGCGGCACAATATCGTAGTGGAATTTAAATAAATCACTTTTGTTGTGCGATATGCTATTTATGTCTAATATAAAGTGTTGTCAATTAACCGCGCTAGAAATTTGAACAACATGCTGTTTTCGTCGTTCTTTGATTGACAACAATGATGCATTCTAAGAATGTTTTATATTGTTTGAGTAAATATACATACATGTACTATATTAAGCTGAATTTATTTTGTTTTGACGACTATGCATCGCAATTAATTGCAGATGAGAAATTTGCAAATGAGATCTCTATTTCAATTATTACTATTGCACATCAAAGTAAGGCCACACTTTGCTAAAGGTGAGTATTTGTTTGGTTCGTGTTTTTTATCTTGATTTTATCTGCTGTATGCGTGTTTAGTTTGTAAATATTAATATATTAACTTGGTCAATACGTTTCGTAATAACAATCGTTTTGATTGCTTAAAGTGACCAGTAGAATAATATATGCTGCATTATATTATCATACATGCTCAACCCTAGGGTAGAAGACTGATGAGATAGTTATATATTTGTTTTGGATTTCTTATTGCTGGCTTGGTAATTGGCATGTTGCTAACTAATGTGTTAATGTGAAATAAAATGGAAGTTTTTGAGCTTCATAAATGGATGGATAATTGGCATGATATGAGAAGAGTTGTAAATGAATCGATGACGTGCTATTGAGTGTGTAGAGCGTTCTTGTGTCCAAGGTTTGTATAAAAGAATCGAAAAGTACTATTTAGAGATAATATTAGACGTATACATAATAGTGCGGCAATGTTAAAGAATAATGCTAATGATTATTTTGGTCCTTGAAAGATAAGGAACTGGTCAAATATGTCCCTAGAAGACAGAAATCACTAGAGTGGTCTCTAAAAGATGACTTCATCAGTTAAGTTGGTCTTTAGGTTAAGAAGTTTGACTTAATATATTCACGGAGATGCACATGCGGAGCTTTAAGAATCATTTAGGATTCACATTTGGCAAGATACTCATCTTTGCCGTGTAAGGCGTTGTTTCTTCCATAGTTCCTTCTCTCCCAATTTACTTATCTCCGACATTAAAAGATGAAACCCTAACTTAATCTCAAAACTCCCTTTCGATCTTTGATCAAAGAATGAAACTCTAGCTACTAAAAGTTGAGTTAGGCATGAACGAAGATTATTGTGAATTAGCATCTCACATTTTTGTCCTAGAGGGGCCTTTTGTGTTCTACTTTTATATAATAGCAACGGAAGCGCACAGATTGTAGTAAATAGGATAACTATACGTGGTATAGTATCAGTTAACCTATAGTAATTAGAGCAACTAGCCAAATTTAATGTAACCTTAGTTAGCATTTTATAGACAATTTTGAACAAAACAAAATAAATTCGACAAAAAAATCAAGAAGTAATGCATTTTGATTTCACTTCAAAAGGTGGAACCAAAGAGAACCGAGCGTAATATGCTGTTTCATTCTGCTCTGTCCGTATGTCATAATTTTCAATTTAGGTAGTATGCACTGTTGTCAATTAGTGGCGCTATACTGTTATGTGATTCCATTCAGCCTTCAAAACCGCTTGGGTTTTTTTTTTCCGTTTTTCCCCGTTTTATTATTTAAGCCAGTTTCCATCTTTACAGTTTCTGCCGCATCTTTTTTCAGTTACCTAGGCCCCATTAGAGGGTGCTACACTTTTGCACACAAATCCCTGTTTTGTTATTTTTGGAATCACAGGGGAATATCTAATACCTTTGGCGATAGATCTGATACCTCATTTGTCTGGTCATGGTTTCTAAGGTATTTCTTACATCTAACTAGAGTTATTAATCTCGGATAGCAGAGCAGAGCGGCTGACTCTAAAAATGGGATAGCGGGATAATTATATGAATAATTATATATATAAAAATATATATGAATAATCATATGAAAATAAAAACAGAATATTTAAAGAACAATGGTAAGGATAAAAAGTTTATTTTTAAAGAGGATTAATTATTAATTATTATTATTATTATTTCTATTATTTATTTTTTATCAAGGCTTAGTTTCTCTCCAAGATAGCCCATATGAGAGCATCTGCATAGCAGCTTTGCACCGAACCTTTCATAAGGTTCAACCCAAAGTTAAACAAAACTTTTCTTCCTCGATTCCAAGAAATTTGATGTTTTTGTATCAAAATACGAAATACACAGACAACACTTGTAATTATATCAATGCTTCCACAAGGTTATAATAACGAAGAACTTTTACTTTTGTTGTTCAACGAGTTATATATGATGTGTGTTGCTACGTTATATAAAATATGGGTCCATTAGTCTAAACCAATACGTATCCGATACGGAGATACATTAGTAATTGAAAAATCTAGGATACGATACGTTGAACATAACGTATATAAAAAAATTAAAATTAAATATTAGTTAAATGATTCTCGAACAAAAATCAATTGAATTTGCAAAATTTGATAATAATTTGTAAGGAATTGTGAGAAAAAGAAAAAATAGTTAAAGTTGAGAGAAAAGTAATTAAAGAAAAAGTTTGATTCTTGTAATAGAAAAAATGAAAGTGATAAGGTAATTAAAGTTGAGAAAAGAAGAATTAAGGATGAGGAAGATTGATTCATGGTACGTATCGTAATATTTTATTTTTTAAATTAAAAAATTCCGATACTCCTTTGATATGTATTGGTGGCGTATCGGAGCATATCGGCGTATCAGTACATATCGGATACGGCACGTCATAGATTTTAGAGAATCTTGATTGGTCTACACCCTAGTGTGGGGAGTAATATTTCATAAGCGGTATTGTTGTCGGCGGAAGGCCAAAACCACTGTATAAACGCACCATTGTGACTTATGGCGCTGCAATAGTGGTCATCCCTTCACAAATTGCCTAACACGGTTGTCGAAAATTCTGCCGTGCCATTCGTTATTATGATGCCATGGCTTCGATTTAATAACACTGATCATAAGTACAAACCTTGTGAAAATTAGAGAGTTTCTAACATCCGAGCCAGTCATCCTAGGCTTCAAATATTTTAACCAACATTCAAAAACAGAGTACAAGCTGATGAAGTTTGATCTAAAATCACACATGTGCAAACAAAAGAAAATATGATTATTTTGGTCTTTGTTAAATATCAGCGCTGTAGTGTAGCTTTATTTGATCTAATCACTATTGTTAAGCAACTTGCAATTTAGTATAAAATGTTGTCAAATAGTGACTAAAGCGGCGCTATAGCACTGTTGCATAACGAAGTTTGAGCAAACTGCTATTTTCTGTGATCTGCAATTGATAGCACTAGACAACATGAATCTACAGACAAAGAAGATATAAACTACTAACGAAAATACTTAAATGGAAATCAAAACAAATATCTCTCTTACATAAATATAAACCCACAATTTCGATTTATTAAAACTTAAAATGATTGAAAGCAACATTGTTCTTAACATTCAGAACTGAACACAGCCGAAGACTGTGTACATAATGAAAAATTAAGTGTGCAGTTTCCTATCTTCACAATTACTTTGTGAGACTTATTAAGGGATCATCACCGGGGACTTATTCAACACGAGTGTGGGTATCCATCACCTAGGTCCAGATTCTTAGTTTTGCTATGGTTTGCTTTGTGCCCACCAAGAGCTTGGTAAGATTGGAACATTTTTCCGCACCTATCGCACTTGAACCTGGTTTGAGAGTCAGCTTGAGCAAGCGACTCTCCTCCACCGCTCTTTGGCTCCCCTTCGGACAACAAACAAAGAGCGTCAGCTGCTTGTCTATCGGCCACTGTATGAAGTTGGCGGTGGCATTTGGATCTCTTGCGGGTTGGGTTTTGTGGGTAGGGTGCAGATCCGTCTCCTCTGTTTGAGTTTGCAGAGATGGCAGAGAAGTCACGTTTCATAGGTCGAACATTCTCTGTTTGGTTTTTTTCTGGATAGCAAGTCAGTGAGGAAGCAGAAATCGGATGCTGGGTTAAATCTGTTGAATTGGCTGGAGGCATTGGCAATTTGCCGTAGTGAGATCTCATGTGGCCTCCAATGGCTTTCCCATTGGAGAACCACTTATCACAAATCCAACAGACTTTGCCGTTGTTCTTCTCCATAGTTGCAGAAAACCGGAAGTTCGTATACTTCCTCACTCGTTTATTGTGGCTGTGTGTTTGTTGAATTCCAATTTATATAGAGAAAATTTGCAATCCTTGACCAATCCGCTTTGTGTGTCTAACACTTTCCACGTCGGAAATTACGGGGGTAGATACATCACATCTATATACATTGCATCTTTAACATTATTATATATTTACAATAAAAAGCCTTCCTTATACAAATGGAACAAAATCTGAAAAGGCCGTTATAAAGGTAGGATATGATGGCCTGCCATCACCCTATTCAGCATTTGAGTTTTTTTTTTTATTTACTATGAATTTTTAACTTAATGAGGTTATTCAAGGAAAGTATAATTAAATTTTTTAAGATTCGGTTTTGCATTTTTTATATATTTTTCTGAAAAGTATAAAATAAATAAACTATGAAGAGTTATATAGCGATACCGCTATTTTTATTGGCATTTGGCAGGTTACTAAAAAAGCTACAAATTTTAACTAGAAACATTGGTCAATTCATTTCAATATTTCATCTACTTTTTTCCCTCTATTTTAATTCTGTTTAAATTGATACTGCACATGTCCATTATTTCACTGGATAAGAATTTGTGTTTGTCAAGTTCCAGGCATATACACTATACTTGTGTTTGTCAAGTTCCAGGCATATACACTACACATTAAATTTAATAATGATAATGAGCATTATATTTCAAGGATAAAATGAAAGAAAAATAGTCTTTGCTATATAGTAAAAAAAAATTGTTTCTGTTTAACTTGGATTATTCATGTTTATCTTTTACCATTGATTCCATGATGAATATTTCTAAAGCCGGAATAGTTTTGGCAAACTTATTTGAAGTGGATCTCCTTGATTATGTGGCCTCTATTTTTATCCAAGTAGAAGAAATGTGCGCATTTTATAGCATGCATTCCATATAGTATGCATTTTCTCTATTTGATCATGTCTTAATGATTGCATGTGTATTTATATATCGCATATCACTCTCTTTCTATTTTTGCCCTCTTATTATTTTCAATTTCATGTGTCAGCAAATATTTTAAGCTAGTATCCTGATTTCCATTTTGATGTATGTTTTTTCTTTTGTTTTGAATAAATTGTTTCACAATCTGATGGTTGACACAGTGCAGATCTCTAACTGGACTAAAGAGTCATTAATGTCGGATTGAATAAAAAACTTTAGTGATTGTTCCAAGTTTGAAAATTTTAGATTCACATAGTGACACAATAGTTGGAGCCATGGTTTTAAATTGTGGTTGCGGATGCGGTTGTGGGTGTTGAGATTGCGGTCATTGCAGTTGTTGCGATGCACATTGCGGCCGTTGCGGTGTGAATTCTTAAAAGGAAAAGTTTGAAATACAAGTTGAAAAACACTTAATATTAAGATTTTCATTGCTTAATAAGTAAATTGAGTTTTAGGATTCTAATATTTTGATTTTTGACAAAAGTACTTGAAGAAACATGATTGAAATTGCCTAATGTGGTTCCTAATACAGTCGGAGGCGTGATTTTAAAATCACTCCGCAATTTTGGTCTATGCGGATGTAGAGACAACCGCATTCGCAATATTGCGGATGCAATTGCAGTTGCAGACTACAATTTAAAACCATAGTTAGAATCACAAAATATCAATGAAAATTGAAAATTTTCTATGATTGTCAAATAATTTACTTTCATTTCTTTGAAAATTTGCTGTTTCAGAGGGAAAAGAATGTTAAGGTTTCTTTGAATTTTTCCCTTATAAATAAAATCAGAGCCAATGATAACGGCGTGCAAGATGAACTCCAACACATGACTCAAAATTTATTACAATTAAACTGTAATTAAATAGAGTTTTGTTACATGTTCTTCACGATTAAACCGTGACTAAACTGAAATAATGAAAGCTTACTCGTAACTCTAGATTACATGCGTATTTGAATTTTAACCTTATTTGTGAGAGATTTATCAATACTTATGTTTTAACATCCTTATGGTGTGTTTCATAATATTAAAAGCTAGGGTTTTTTTGTTTGAACTATTGGTGTTCAAAACTTTTCAGATTTATTTATGGGAATATGGGAAATGGGGTTTGATCGGTTGAAGTAATGAGTGTTGCATCAAAAGATCCTACTAGCAACAACTTTCAAAAAATATACTAAAAGAATAAAAAAAACTAAAAATTCATAAAATGTATTAAAAGAAGAAAAATTTTCACCCCACCCCATAGACATTAGGCGCACCACTGAATTGACAAAATTGTCTTCGTGCTTTCGTAGATGCATCTCCGGAAGTACCATTTTTAATAAAAAATTGGTTTTTTTTCGTAAATGCATCTACGAAACCCCTTAAAACATAGTGGAACGTATTAATTGAGAAAATCAGAATGTTTCGTAGATGCATTTATGGAAGATTTCATGAACTTAATTAATTTGAGATTTTCCCAATTAATTGAGAAATTAATTTGGAATTTTCCCAATTAATTAATTTGTAACTTAATTTTTGATTTTCCAAATTAATTGGGAAAATCCTAACTTTCATGATGTTTTAACGATTACGTAGACGTCATCAAACTCAATTAATTTGGGATTTTTTCAATTAATTGAGAAAATCTCCAATTAAATTATAAATTAATTGAGAAAATCTCAAATTTTCAATTAATTGGGAAAAATCTTCCGTAGTTACATCTACGGAAAGGTTTGATGGGTTTGATTAATTGAGAAAATCCTAAATTCTCAATTAATTGGGAAAAATCTTCCGTAGTTACATCTACGGAAAAGTTTGATAGGGTCTGACAATAGAGTGTTTCGTAGATGCATCTACGGAACTTGAGATTTTCCCAATTAATTGGGAAAATCCCAAGATTCATTATGTTTTATACGCTTTCGTAGATGCATCTACCGAAGGAATCAAATTTTTTCAAAATATGGGGTGCTTTCGGATGTGCATCTACGGAAGCTAGGGGCAAAAATGGAATTTCGTGTGGTGTTTAAGAGATCCATGAGGTAGGTTGAGAAATTTTCTTAAAAGAATAAACAAAAACTAAAATTATCTAATAAAGTATAATACAATATACACCAATGTATACTGCAAATGGTTACTCAATTTGTGGGGATTGTTTAGTACACTATACTCTATGCCTTACTTATTTATCATGACAAATATTTTGTAAAATTTTCAAAATTCATATTTTGGAATTCGGATGCATCAAAACACATGTCATATACAAGTATAAAATGTATGGATTTTGAAATTTGGATGCATCCCTACACACCACAACAAACCCAACTTCAAAATCACGGCCAAATCCAAGTAAAAAAGAGTTGGGATTTTAAAATAAGGATTCAACTTGAAGGATCTCAAAATTCGGATGTTTTCATTCAAGTACTTTTCCCCGTATTTCCATATTCTTTGCCATCCATTTGTAGGATCTTCGTCAATTTCTACTCCTCTTCATCTAAGCTAGGCATATTCATCTCTTTTTTTCTTTTTTTTTTAAATTTATGATACATGCATTCTCTTAGTAGGTTATAACTATGTTTCATTAAAATGCATCCAATACATATGTGTATAGTTTCTTTGATCCTAATAAGATTTGAAATGAATTTGGGGGCATTTGAGGGTTAGGGTACGTGTATGAATAAATTTTGCTCTAGTATGTTTTAGTTCGGATTTTGAAGTCCCGACCCATTATACAGAAAACGGAATTCAGATTTCTCTGTTTTTTATTAAGTTTTTTAATTTTGTTTGCTTATTATGTTTTTTTAATTTTGTTTGCTAATGCATTGTTTTCCCCCTTTGATTTTATGCCTTTTTTTGTTTGATTATAAAAAAAAACTGACGGACATGGTCGAGTGAACCGACTTGCTTCAGTGTGCAGGGAAAAGGCTAAACTTTTGCGACAAGATCGAGCTAGGGCAAGAAGAGGGGAAGGAGAAGATCAATTGTAGAAATTCGAAAAGGGAATCAGTTCGACTAATAATCTAAGGTAAGGGGGGTTATCATGAGTAATATGTTTGGTTTAAGGGGTTGATAATTGTATGTTGGGGTTTTGTGCTGTTCTTGATGAAATTGATGATCTATGATGATAGTTTGTTTAATTATATGGTTAACATGTTGTATGATGATGATTGTTGTATTGGTGATTAATAACACAATTTAGATTTAAATCCACCATTGTTTTGAAGGTTTAACGTTTGATGAAGATTATTGGAGGTATGATGAATGTTTGTAAATTGGTGTTTTAAGATAATTAATTCATGTTAGAACTAGGTTAATAGACTTTAAATCGCAGGAAAATCATGATTAAAAACAGTTTTTGGATAAAAGTTTGGGTCTGGTATGATGCAGGTCGTACATGGATATTTTGCAGAATCGCATAGTCCACTTAGCGCAGTGGAGCCCGCTTAGCGCGCTCTTGAAAATAAAAAAAAGGGTCAAGTCAGTAGGTATTGCGCTTAGCGCGAGTTCGTGAGACAAAATTTTTTATTTTCGAAAAATATTTATTCTAATTTCTGAGAATTTTCTGGAATTTACTGTGCACGTTTGGGTAGGTTTAGAAGGCATTTTGTATGTAACTTGATGATGTGAATTCTTATGTTCTATACTTGATTGTGGTGAAAGTTGTTGTGTTGATTGATAACATAATTAATTGATGTTGTGTGCTGAGTTGATCAGGATGTTGTGAAGTTTGTGTGTTTGTATAATGATATGAATTTGGTGAATAAATAAATGATGATGTCATTTTGACTAGTCGTGGTCGTTGATTTCATGACGTTTAGCATCATGCATTCATAACATATTTGTAGAACGATAAATCCAGTGATGTTGTAGGACCATTGGTCCAGTGACGACCCTAAAATCTCATTGTGCGGATTAAGTGCAATTTGTTGATGTGCTCCGGCTCCAAGCGAGAGTCAATCCTATGGTGGGGATCTTTGGAGAACGATGACTGAGTCATCAGTGAAGTATTGGTAACACATGCATGAGTCCATTGTTGTTGCATCACATTTTTGTGATATTGTGTGAATTGATGATATTGGCTTGTTTGTGATGTGAACAACGTAAGTGATAATTGTGATTGAGTCATAAGATGATGTTGTATATAAGTAATGATGTGCAAGTGTGAGTAAGTATGTGTATATGATGAATATGTCGTATCGGTATGTATGTGATTGAGTATTGGTATACAACTACTATGTCTATTCCTTATGTCTTATATATTGATTATGAAATACTCACCCTTTCTGTTTGAATATTGCCTTCACGTAGGTACTCAAGAGTAGTTCGTTGAAGTTAGGGGATAGCTTCATAGCGTCCTTTTACCGTTGTTTATATTGAAGGGAGTCTTGCTCTGATACGTAACATCAGGGACAGGGTCGTTATGTTCTAGAACTATTATGTTCACTTTGAATATTTGAATTTGGTTTGCATTTTGATGAATTACCTTTCAAAGAATTTTGGATGTTGATGTTTTGAGTTATAATTCATGAACCATGAGGTTTAATTGATGTGTTATGAAGAGTACCAAGGATGTTTTAAATTGTGAATTTCGTTGCAAGATAATCTGATTTACGTTACGACGATAAATGAAATTTAGTTTCAAATAAATGTTGAGAACCCGTGTTACGGAGCAGGACTATTATTTGTGTAGTTTTTATGACAATGTGACACCCTTGTTTGGTGATTGTATTTTGATTTAATCCGTATTATATTGAGAATATTCCTTGTGGGTTAGAAGGGTGTTACAGTACACTTGTCTAATATTTGTGGCACTTTCGATTATTTTCTTTTTCACATTTGAAAGTACATTTTTGGGTTGAAGCATGTTAAATGTTATGTTAGAGACAAGTTTATTCTCTTCAAAATTCAGACGAAATACAATGGGGTGATTGACTAAATTGTATCACAAATTATGATTATGTATACCACAAATCACTTTAAATGTCCATATATTATTTGTCTTGAGGTACTCGTGCAATTTAAAATGACACTCACATTTCTTCGTTTTAGTGTTATCGCTTTTCAACTTCTGGATAAGTGTTTTATACTTTCCATTTATTTCACATCTCATCGTCATAAATGTTTGTCTTTTATCAGAACCAAAAGCAGACCTCCTGATTATGTTCACGCTTAGCAAACTCATGTTTATTTGTAAATTATTTTCCAACATCTACATGGACATCACCCAATTTAACATCCATAGATTCAGTAGTCTTATAGACAACTTCATGGACATCATCAGGGTGAACCATAACTACAACCAATCATAACATAAGACAATTAAAATTCAATATCAGAATAGTATGGATTTCAATTTCCAAACTTAGTGTGACAAAATCCGGATTTCAAAACCTGGATGCAACATACATATTTAAGCTAAAAACTAGATGATCTCAAACGAGGCAGGGAATGCTCGGATGATGCTTCCCCGCTCCCTGCCCCGTCCCCAAATTTATTCCCCATCTCCATTCCCGATCTCCGTCACGGGAGAATATTTCTCCCCATCCCTATAGATCCCCACGGATATCCACAAAGATTGAATCTTAAAAAAATTTCTATACTTTTTAATCAAAACCATGACACAAGTATTTCGTTATTATCATATATTTGAAGAGTAATCATCATAAGCATAATGAATAAAAGAGAGTGGTTGTTGTGATGACGGAAAGAACGGAGAAGATGATGAATGGAGGAGACAAAATTAATTGAGAAAAGAAAAGGAGGAGACGGTGTGTGTTAGAAGCACTTTTTAAAGTTAGGTACTTGGGTAGTGAAACAATACATTATACAATAAAACATAAAAATAAAATGTTCTACTAATGACTCTTCATTTTCTAATACATTAATATTTTTTGTGAAAACTTTTATAATTATATAATATATAAAATATAAAAATTAAATAATATAGTCGGAGTCATGGAATCCACGAGGCGGAGGGTACTTTCCCAATCCCCGCCCCAAAATTTCATCGAGAGAACTTTTCCCTCCATCCCCGCTCTCGTGGAAAAAATTCTCCAACTCCGGTGCTCCAAGCAGATAATCCCCTCAGAAATCCCCATGCAAGTTGACATCCCTATCGTAATATATGTACATTACATGAAATTCCGATTTTTTTTTCTCATTTTGATGTCAAATTATATAAGAAAGGTTTTTGAAGTACAAATCTTGAGTGAGAATGAAAGAAGATTTTTGTAGGCTTTTAAAAAAAAATGATGCTATGATCATGTAAAGTTCTATACATGAAATGTGACACTCAAATTTGTTTTCCCGCTTGAAATTTTGGATATTATAATCTAAAATGTGTTAGGAGAATAAATTCCAGACTTTTTTTGAGAAATGAAATGTCTCTCTGATGAAATGATTTTGTTGTAAAATAGACACATCTAGATTTTGAAAAGAGAAAAAAGTATTTGACCAAAAAAATATAGTATGCTATAATAAAGAAAAGCACATTTATAACTTATAAATATTTTTATAATTTAATTAATTTTTTAAAATAGTGTCTTTTGATTAGTATTAAATTTGTTAATAGTTATATAATATTATTTTTCTTTTTGAAAATAAATCCAAAAACAATTTATAATATTACTATGGTTAAAAAGAAAAAGAAATAAAGAGTAATGCATTAACATCTTACAAATATTTAATATTTAAATATTTTTTTAATATTAATTTAGCAAGCATTAATAATACTCTTCATTATTAAATAATAAATATTAGGCTAAATTACATTTTTAGTTTTCCGATTTTGTTTGATTCACGAAATTAATCCCCTATTTTAAATTTCAAACTATTTTGATCCGTCTATTTTAAATTCAAATAGTTTTAATCCTTTTCTCATGTTTTTCATAGTAAATCAATGAGATTTTTTGTTTTTTAATTTATATTTTTATCGACAAAGCTAATAATAGATTTATATACAATGATTTGTCATGTTTTACAAATAACTTGTCATTTGAAAATTGAAAGAATCGTTAATTTTACGTGCAAAAGTATGATGGAGAGGACAAAAAATATTTAAATTTAAAGTATGGAGGCCAAAAATATTAAATATTTAAATTTTAAATAGGAGGATTAAAATTGTTTAAATTTAAAATAGAGAGATCAATTTCGTAAATAAAATAAAATAGAGGAGCCAAAATTGTAATTAAATTTAAATATTACTATGATTTTAAAGAAATGAAAAATAATACATCAATGACTTATCCTTTTAAATATATTTTCAACAACCATTAAATTTATCAATATATTTATTTGAAAATAGAAAATAAAAAAATATATTAATAATTTTTTTATTTTTTCATTAATTTAGTGGCCAACATACTTAAATATATATTTGCAGATAAAAATAAATAATATAAAATATTCTCTTAGTAAAATCACTATAACGACGCACTATAACGATGCAGACATAGTATATTAATAACTAAAAAAAGAAATATTTAATTAATTCCCTTAAATTTTATCTTCAAAATGCATTTAACTTATTAAAAATATATATTTTTTTGTTTTTTTTTAAAATGAAAAGAAAATCAATGGAAAGTATTATTAGTAATATGGTTAAGAAATAAAAAATAATACATTAATAAATTACAATTACTTTTTATTTAAGATTCCCCTTTAAAGTTAAAGGCAAAATATCCATTTAGTATATTAATAACCTAAAAAAAAGAAATATTTAATTAATTTCCTTAAATGTTATCTCAGAATGCATTTAACCTATTAAAAAATACTTTTTTTTTTAGTTTTTTGTTAAATGAAAAGAAAACCATTGGAAAGTGTTAGGAGGGCTTCAAGAAAAGAAAATTGTATTTCTTTGAATCACTAACCTTTCACTATCATGACAACTCATTAATGAAGTAAACTCTTTAATTTCTAGAGGAGAGAAGTTTTTCAA
The DNA here is from genome assembly GCF_029867415.1 of Vicia villosa. NCBI lineage: Eukaryota > Viridiplantae > Streptophyta > Magnoliopsida > Fabales > Fabaceae > Vicia > Vicia villosa. The sequence goes on from NW_026705755.1 coordinate 299,750, forward strand.
AAGAAACGACTCTGTCCTAGGACGTTTCTGATACATGAGAATTTCACTCTTCATAAGCCTCACATTCCAGAAGAGAACAAAATAAAATACCTCAGAGTCTCATTTTCTCATTATGAGAAGGTGAAAATTATGGGATTGCATCTTTTTCATTCTGGACAAGACACCATGTTCATGTTCTTTAGAATGAAAATGAATTTATCTTCAGCAAAGGGTTTTGTAAAGATATCAGAACATTGATGTTCTGTATCTAT